>NW_015539970.1:649987-653232 GCF_001515605.1 Sinocyclocheilus anshuiensis
GCATAGAGGACCTACAATAATGTACAGTATTTGAAAAATAATGTGTTTTTTGAACATTAAAGCATGTCAACATATTCTGTTACACCAAATACACAAAATAATGATCTTTAAAAAAGCATCATATGACCCCTTTAATATGTTTCAGCACGTTACAATCATTATATGGCTTGAGTTAAGATAGCCTTTTCCCTAATGAATTAAAGAGTTTGTTAACATACAGACTGAAAGCGTGAATGATCTCTCTCCGATTATGGGTGTGTAGCCTATACATGTATGCATGTGGGGGAGGGGTGCGATTTTCGAGTAATAATAGAATAATACCCAGCGATTTTCGAATATTATTTTTGCTTGAAATGCCCATCCCTAATACATTTGTGTGCAGCTGACAGGTGTGAGGCAAGTCTTAAGCAAAGACCTAACATAATTTGCTGCCTCTAAGACATACACTGTCCACACAATGCACATCCTCAGGACAACCCATTTTTTTTATCAAATCTAAGCAAAAGCTTAATATAACAAGCTGTTCTAAAGAGAAACAGCACATTTTCAATTGGACTTAAGCAGCATAATCAGTCAAGCAAAACTTGCATACCAAGGTGGAGAAAAATAAAATGTTACTTTCAGCTAGTCTCAACTGATCTGCCAAGTAAACTTGCAAGGTCAAAGAAAAACACTGCTACTCCCTCTAAAACAGCAGAAGGCTCCATCAAACGGTCAGATCGCCTCTGGCAGGTAAGCTATCACGGGGCGTGCACAAAAAAAACATGCATTTAGAAAATACCTTAAGCCTATTCATGACAGATTACAGGTCTTTCGCAGGTTTCAACAAATGTTTGCAAAATTGTCAAAAAAAAAATGCCTCTGGTGAGACCAGACCTACTATTTCGCTCTTTAATAGTTCTTTCCAATACTAATGCAATTCTTGTCATGAAATAAGTTGTATTTTCCTTTAATTTTTTGTACCCTCAAGAATCTTTAGCTTACCTTTGCTTCCACTGAGGTGTTACACATTCATTCAACACCAGATCTGAAGCAGCGCACACGTAATCGAGCATATGTGCTCCTGAATACCACAGTGACACTCACCTTAGGGTACTGTTTGACTGGTATGAGAACCCTTTCCTTCAGTTTGATGTTTTTCTGGGTGAAGAGGTCCAGGTAGCTTTCTGCATCTTTCTCAGTCTCTCCTTTCTCAACCCTCTCGATTTCTAAAAGGCACAAAAAATATTATCAGGCATCAGATTTGAACATTTAAATGCAAAAATTAGAGCATCTTCATATATTTGAAGATACTTTACCAATCATTGCTTAACCAGCTATTACATGCATTACAAAACTCAATCGCCAGAAACATTTGCACACAAGTTTTAATTTCCATCAGACAACAGGGTCAAAAATGTATCCGTTTTAAGAATCAAGGTTAAAACCTAAAAAATGGCCATCACTAATCAGGAGTCATGTTAACCTACATGGTTATATTTCCCTCATTTAAACATGACAAACTGGATTAGAAGCTTATGTTTACAGGCCTGGAAGCTTTTCTCTAACAATCTCCAGGTCATTTTACATCAACACCAAATGTATTTCTGAGATTTAAGTGTTTGCTTCAGGTTGCAAAGAAAAGTGCTTGCCTCAAAGATACTGGCAGCAAACACCATCAATCAATAGACTCGGCTTTTTACTGCAAGTCTGATGCTAAACAACGAACACTTACATGCCTCTGCAAAGGTAACTTAAGGAACTGATCTGCTAATATAAGCCACAAGATACAGTTAACCTCCCACTAGACTGATGATATAAGACATGTGGTGAAACGAGGCCAGGAAAAGACATTTCCTACACCAAGAAAATCCATTTAATCTCCAGATGCAACACTTCCCATACTAAAGGCACATATGGTCCGGAATATGGTTTTTATTACTACGACAAATCTCAAACTTAAGACAATCAGCCGTCTTCAATTTCATTTGATCAGACTTGGACGATTTCATCTAAAGCTTTCCAGATCTTTAAGACTAGACAAACACTATAAGTGCATGTAGGCTGGGACTCGGACGAGTACGAAGAAATGCCACGTTGACCACCTTAGATACAGAGCCCTCCTTACAAACAAACAAAGGGCGAAAAAACTTATTAAACAAAAAACGAATTCATATGCAATTCTATTCCGACAGTCATTTTTTTATATCTTATTGAAATTTAATCTAATTTTAATAACATTAAAATACTAATTTACTGTGTTAAAGTTGTATAAAACGCGTAATCTGGTTCGAAAGTTTCCACTTCGATGAACGCACGGCGGTTAACGTTAAACCTGATCCAACACGCGGCTCAAACGCTGCACTGGAGCGGAAACGGGACTGCTGCACAGGGGATGATGGGGATACAACTCTACAGCACTACGGGTTTTAATGGAAAAGGGTACAAAGAAGTGATATCATCCGATAAAAGTGGAGTTTGTCCCACCGAAAAACCATTAACTACACGCGGGGAATGGCTTCGGTAGCACGTGCCTGGCTCACCCCCCGCGCGCTGAAGCGAGACTTTGTAACGGTCGCCCTGCGTCCCGCGAACGACTACAGTTGATCCCCAGCGTTTCTCTAAATAAACTACGATTTCTCTACATCGCAAGAAGTTCCCGGGTTAGATTCTCACGCCTCATCTCCTTCGTTTCCACAAAACAACGGCGTTTACCTGCTGTTAGAAGTTTCATGGAGTGCGTGAACGACGCGTCCAGGGTGTCGCGCTCCGCCAGCAGCTGCGGAAGGTATTTGTTCTCATTCTCCATGTTGAGTTTCTTAGTTAAAGAAGGTTTAAACACCAAACGTCCGACGGCGAAACTATTTCAGTATCCACTTCCTGCAAGAGGTAACACGAGGCGCGAACACACGAGCGGCGGCTGCGTCTGCTGCTGTACTGAGTAGCAATGGCTCCTGTTCTCCGGCGCGCGGTTACAGACAGATGAACAAAAGCTGGAGACGAGCGCAAATGACTTGAGCTAGCGGAAATTACGTCACGTGTGGGACCGCCCACTTTGATGTGAAAGTTTTTGGATTGTAGTCTATACAAAATTGCATTTGCTTTGGAAAGAGGCTGATATAGAGGTTGATATGAAGAGATATATATATATATATGTTCAGATGCAAAAGGCTCTAAATGCCATCTGAAATTTTCATCTAAAATTAGCATTTTTCTCAGGTTCCTATGTTTATGTTCAGTTATTTCACTTTAATGGCAATGAAAAT
>NW_015539970.1:653411-655499 GCF_001515605.1 Sinocyclocheilus anshuiensis
CACACATACATATATTTCTTCTGATACACAATATTAGTGGTGTACTCCTCATACAAAAATTATCTGTGTTCTTCCAGTAAATATAAATCTGGTATGCATGAATTAATATGCTGTTATGCTGTCTGGTTCTTGGAGACATCCACAAACGTTTGCATAAGCTTCTGGGCTCATCTATGTGGTAAATTATGAAGGAATGGCGCACAGTGCATAATATAATGTTTGCTGCCCCCCACTGGATGAAAATGCAAAATGATTTACTTTCAAGGGTTGGTGGTGAAACATTTAATATGGACAAATACTATTAAAATTGTAACCGTAAACTTGATCAGGTTCAGAAGAGCTTTATTACCAAGTATGTTTACACACACAAGGAATTTGACTTGACGACAGGAGCTTCCAGTGTAGAAGAAAGTACAGACATAGTGCAGACATGCATAGGAATAACAGTAGGGATGGAATATAACACTAATGTAAGAAAAAAAAAACAGAAATTAAATAATGTACTATATACAGAAATAGAAGTATAGATAAAAAATGTAATTGTTTAGATAAATGTACAGATATGTTATAAGTGTGCAGATATGTTATTTACAAAGTGTGCAGTTTACAAGTGTACAAATTTTGGATTCTGTTGGTCTATTTTGAATTAGAGAAGATATGCTGTACTTTTACACTATTATTATTTTATATGCATCTTTCATGTAAACACAGACATGCTTGTTTTCCTTCATCTCTTCTACTACAAACACAGCTTCTCTCTGCCAGTGCTGGAGAGCAGTGAGGTCAGCCGTAGCTCAGCATTGCTTGGAGGCCAGTGAAACCTTTTTGTCCAGTGAAAGCTTTCAGAACTGTCACACCTGCTTAGGCCTTTAGCACGACTACCACCAGCCTCCGCTGCCCTTTTCCCCTCAGCCTCGCTCAAGGTTAACACACTCTGTTGGTGCATGTCAGACTATTCAAACTCATAACGAAGTGGCTGCTGACCGCTGTGGCCTTAGAGCTTGGCTAGCGTATATATTCCTCTCTTTTTCTTCCCTGCTGCTTTTGTGCTTTGCCTCACTCTTTCTCTTAACAAGGACATTGTTTAAATTCACAGAGCCCAGGATAAATAGTTACAGTAGACTACACCATAAAGGACTTCACAGAGTTAATGTGGTGTGGCGTATTGCTATTTGCTAGCTAAAGCTGTCATTTGCCTTAGCATATATAAAAAAAAAAATGTCATAGACTATTGTTTATTTATTAATTATTTATAAATAAATGTATCGTTATTTATTCCTTGATGTTTCTTTGATATCTTCTTATTTTAAAAGATAATCAAGTGATTAACCCTCACTAAGTTAATTGTAGATTGGAACAATCAATATTTGCTAACTAAAGCTGTCATTTGCTTTAGCATATAAAAATAAATGTCACAAGCTATTATTTATTTACTTCTATTACTTTATAATGCTATTTGTTTGTTTATTTCCCTGATGTTTCTTTTACATATAATTTAAAAAACGTTTGAATATGATCAGGTGAGTTGTTTTGTATCTCATTTTGTTCCCTTAAAATTTCTTTCTCATCTTCTCAGCACCTGCTAGCAGGAAACGTATGATAAAACATCTTGTGACATGACGCAAACACTTGAAATTTCTTTCAGAATCTGGTGTAGCAACACATTTAAGAAATCCCTTCTGTTCTGTTGATAACTGACAAATGGCACATTAATTATGAAAACGTACATTCCAAAACAAGTTATAATTTTAGGTACTGAAATCTATAGAAGAACACAGCTTTAGACGCACAGCTAGTTCACCATTATCTAATCAATAACTACTATTTTTTTCATACTTCCCAGAGAACAAAGAAGCTATTTACAGTTACATTATTAATGAGAATAATGCATGATTAATTTTAAAGTGTAGCTCATGAAAACCCACTAGTAATGACACAAGTATTACCAAATCTTTCAGAAGGAATTGCAAATTATTTGGAAATGTATTCTAAAGTGAAAAGCATGACAACTCCTTTGCAATGACTCAAGTCATTGTAAGCTTTTGTGGTTTTTGTAAGGTTTGGGGGGGGGGGGGGGCGGCAAGAAAG
>NW_015539970.1:655509-660888 GCF_001515605.1 Sinocyclocheilus anshuiensis
TGTATGTAGTTTCTTAGTAGTTCTGGTAGAGTGCTGTTACTAATTAATTAATCGGAGTTTCTTGTAAGTTAATAGTAGTTACTATAGAATGTTAATATTGTGTAAACTTTTGTTCATGTGTAGTTAGTCATTAGTGATATAACTAATCTAAATTGTTACTCATACAGTAGCATAATAAACTCACTGAGCAAGTAAATCAAGTGATACGAGAAAAGCTCCCATGGTTTTATTAACTGCTGGTGTGTTGTTTTCCTGATGTTAGAGCTGCACATCAGGCTCTGACTTCACATTGTGAATCCAATGAATAGTGACTTTTCAAGCCAATTTAGAAGGCAGATCTCAGTGAGGAATTGTTGGACTTGTTTCTCCCAGTGACTCGACATCCCAAACGGAGGTCATTCGTCATCCTAATCTCTCTCTGTATCCCTTAAAATGAACTGCATGGATAAAACTGAGAAAGCTTCACAAGGGTTTCGTAAGGTAAAAATCAAGATTTAAAAATAACTTCAAACCAAGCAATCAATTTGACCCAAAGGGAAGCTGAATAATGGATTATTTTAAAGAAAATAAATTAAAATTAGCACTCCAGTGTGTTTGATGTGAAATAATTACAGTGCTACTTTTAGAAGGTGCCTGTAACGGCACACTTTTCCACATGTCACAGTTTCACAGGAGCTCAGATAATTAATCAGCACAGGGTTTGATTCCCTTTAACCTGCTTAAGGGCCTCAGGCTAGATCTGTTTCGTGAGAGACCAAAAAAAGCATAAGATACACTAATGATGCTGGAATAATCACTTCAAGCGAACAACATTTTCAAAGCTTTTCCAAGCAAGCACACAAACATGTACGCACCGGCTGAGAGTGAAATGCCATGTGTAATGTGCTTTTCCCACTCTCTCTTTGATCGGTTTCGATAAAGACGGCGTGCCAGTGACACTTTATCCGCTGCACATTTGAGCTCTGGTTTCACCAGTAGACCTGTAATGATATAGAGAGGTTGGGGGGCGAATGTACGCTGCAGGTTTAGAGTCTGAATTGCCAGTTTCCTTATAATGATCCCGACTGCAGGAATGTCTCATTAATGGTTTGTGATTTCTCAGTTTGGTCACTGCGGTACATGAGGTTAAAGTGCAACCAACACTGGACGTATCGAGCTGAACTTGTGTGCAGGTTATTTGAAGTTCAGGGAAATAAAGGGCTGTTTTTAAAAAGAAAGCTGCTAGAGATGATGAGCACTAAATTATAAAAGATGGTGCCATGAAATTATAATGAGCAAATAGAGAGTAGTGATAAATGGCATCTGTGAGAGACTCACAAGGATTTAAAATCACCATAGTTTGCAAGTTCACTTCTTGTTCAAGTTAGAGGGAATTTCAAGGATATTCCAGCAATGCAAAGCAGAACAAAGAGATTCTAACCCCAGAAGAAAGAAATGACCATGTTTGTTTTTCCTAGACAGCAATGAGAGAGAGTGTGTGTGTGCGTGTGTGTGTGTGTGTGTGTGTGTGTGTGAGAGAGAGCGAGAGAGAGAGAGAGGTTAAAATAAGTTAATATATTGAAATTTTATTGGTTTTGTATTTGCATATCTTTTTAAATGTAATTTATTCCTGTGCTACAAAGCTGAAATTTCAGCAGCAATTACCTAATTTTTCAGTGATCCTTCAGAAATCATTCTAATATGCTGATTTGCTGCTTAAGAAACATTCCTTATTATATTTTGTGGAAACGGTAATACATTTTTTACGTATTATGGTTACATAATACATTTTCTAATAAAAGTTCAAAAGAAGTCTTGTAGAACATTATAAACATTACTGTCACTTGTGATCAATTTTATTTCTCCTTGCTCAGTAAAAGTTTTCATTAAATTCAAACAAAGTGATTATACACATACACACACACTCTCTCTCACACACACACACACATGCACAAACTGATGTAATTTATTATTTAATTTTGTTTAATAGCCAAATACTCCTACTGTATGTCAAAAATTGTCTCATTTGTGTATTTTATTTCAGACAATCATCTGAGACAAGGTTGAAAATTAATTGACGCATAACTAAGAGCAACCTTTTGAGGCATTGTATTGTTTTAATCTCATCTTCTCCGTTTTTATATCACTGCTTTGTTAATGTGTGAAGGTTTAATTGTTTAACCTCGTCTTTATCTAAAAGTATCCACACACCCTTCCTCCATAACGACTTTGAAACAGTGCTTCAATTGCTTCTTTCAGTGCTTTTGAGGACATGATGTGTGACTTCACTTTTAGTTGTTTGATTGGCTGCTATATTCATGGTCTATATCTCAAGTCTATACTTTCTGTCTAACTGGATCCATCGGGCTTGGCCTTTTGTTTGGGTAAACGCTGGTCTTTCTCTTGTCCACCCGACTCATTCAAAACACACGATGTAGACAAGCAGTTTGAGGGAGCCGCGGGCATGATTTGCAGTAAACGGCGTACTGCCAACTTTACTTTGCGCTTCATACAATAACCCAGCCATATGCACCTCAAGCCATGATTCAGCGCATCCCAGAAGCTCTGAAAGCCACACATCCTCATACGAACCAACCACATTAGGGTTAATAGCCAGTAATTTCCTTTTCTGCTTACTTAAAATGTGTTCTGTCCTTTAGGTGGCCTCCATGTGGTGTTTGTCATTCATGTCATTCACTGAAGGCCTTCATTGGGCAGCGTGCCAACGCATTAAAAGACTTTATAATTACTCGTGCATCATGATTAGCCCCTCGCATGCTCATCTGAACAGATTTCTCGTCTCCCTGCTGACTTTAGTCAATCTATATGTATTGAAACCAAGTAGACATTTAAGTATCTCTGAAAGCCACACATCCTCATACGAACCATTAGGGTTAGGGTTAATAGCCAGTAATTTCATTTTCTGCTTACTTAAAATGTGTTCTGTCCTTTAGGTGGCCTCCATGTGGTGTTTGTCATTCATGTCATTCACTGAAGGCCTTCATTGGGCAGCGTGCCAACGCATTAAAAGACTTTATAATTACTCGTGCATCATGATTAGCCCCTCGCATGCTCATCTGAACAGATTTCTCGTCTCCCTGCTGACTTTAGTCAATCTATATGTATTGAAACCAAGTAGACATTTAAGTATCTGCAAGGTCAGTGACATTATAGTTGCGTAGTTCCTTTGAGGGAACCTCTGTGGCTCTGACGCTAAAGGTACTAATTACCGCTCACACGCGGCGCATTTTCAAAGAGCAGACGCCGATGAGATGTGAACGGGCAACGGACCGTGGTGTGTGTGTATGCATAATTCAAAAGCTAGGCTGAATATGAGCCTAATGTAAATCATCAGTGGCCTACAGTGGAGATTAAACAGAACAGAACGGAAGGAGAGCGCCATGAGTAAACTATGCCACACGTACCAGGCCAGACTGTGTCTGATCCTAATCGCCTGTCAACGAATTAACAAGAGCCCTCAGCACTTGACAGCAAGACCTTGAGTGCGGTTATCACCCTCGAGTCCCGTCTCAATGTCAGGCCGACCGTGTTTCACAAGCACATATGCACACCCCCACGCGGGCTCACTGCCTGCCAAAGACACAAACACTCGGAGGATGGAGGGTGTAAATGACCTTTTAGAGCAGAGGACTGAAAGACAGCAAAGAGCGAAGCAGAATATCAAATCATGTGCTCGTTTCACATCCATTGTGGATATAATATGTGTATATTCCAAATATACAAAAAATAATTTCCATTATAGATTATATAATATATGTACATAAGTACAATTTTTAACAGGTTCATATATTTTTTGGCCATTTTAAATATTTGTTATATAAATAAACTACCATTCAAAGGTTTGAGTTTTTTTTATTAATCATTCAGCAAGGTTACATAAAATTGGTTTTAAAACGACATAAAGCTACAGTATGTTATTATGTTACAAAAGGTTTCTAGTTCAAATATTTAACAAATATTTTCATTGATTGATTGATTGATACTAATAAGAAATGTTTCTTGAGCAGCAAATCAGCACAGGAATTAATTACATTTTAAAATATATTAAAATAGAATAAAGTTATTTTAAATTGTAATAATATTTCAGTTTTTAGTGTTTTTTTATCAAATAAATGCAGGGCAGCATAAGAGACTTCTTTATAAATAAATAAATTAAATCTTTTGAACTGAAGTTTATATTTACACATTTTCATTTACTGAAATATGTGTTTTAACATTGGAAATATATTTTCTTGCCCTTTGAAGTACATTTTGTACAATATATTGGCATCTAAAGTTTAAATGAAAAACAAATGGCATCTTTTATATTTTTCTATTTCATTAAACAATATATTATGAATTTTTGACATGGTTGGCCCAAGTCACAACAGCCCATGGTTTCTGTAAATATAAATCTATGAGATTTTTCATTAATTTTATTGTGTGACATGGTGAAAGTCCAGGTAAAATACTTTGAAAGAAATACATGCCCCCTCTCCTCAACAAAATATGATTTGAGGTTTCATTCAGGTCTGAAGCACAAACAGCGCAGGACAAGTTACAATTCAAAGTTTAATACTTTAGGTCAGAGTTTTATTCAAATTTAGCAAGCACCCTTAACAATATTGTGTATCGATACATTTTTCAGCTATAACTGGCTGTGATATTGTGAATAACTCATCCTGCACTCTAGCGGGCCCAAGTCAAAAGCTATGTTGGCGTAGAGGAGGGAAAGAGAGGTTGAGGGTGAGCTTTTAAGACTCCAGACTGTGTTGCTCATTGTAAATGGATGGTGTCTTGCCTTCTGAAAACTTTTGAAGTCCTCTCTTGATATAACAGATCTGTAAAAATCTGTGTGGTCGTGACATAACTGAAAGAATGTGCCGTCAGGGGACTTCTGAGAGCATTAATGCACCATCACCAGATAAAAAAAACCTACAGGACCCTGGAGAGATGAAGCGGGGCACATCCCATATTTGACACTCATTCAGTAATAATAGAAGGCTTATTTCAAATGTGCTTGCAGTGCATGTCATCAAAAAAGCATGAATAAAGTGCACAGAAAGCATCGGGGTAATCCTTTATCTTCATCAGGGGCTCAGATCTGTCAGCGTGGTCTTATTTCAGGAGATTCGCAAGTTTTAAAATGCTCTTAACTGTTGGAAATTGCCTTATTGGCATTGAGTCTGTTCTGTTCAATTATTCACTGTAATTTAGGCAGACAAGGTTACTGTAAGTATGTGATCTTGGATGACAGCACTATTGAGGTATATACAACCTTTTGTATATAGGTTTTGAGGTTTTCAGTATATATTGCTTAATATATATAGAGTTCTGGCATGAAACTCTAGATGGAGCAGTCCGATAGGTCTAACTCAATCTGACCTAATGACATCATTA
>NW_015539970.1:660902-675242 GCF_001515605.1 Sinocyclocheilus anshuiensis
ACATTACCATGCCAATCCCTCCGAGAGTTGTCATGACAGAAATCTATTTAGCAATATAAATTATGTACGATTTTTTAATGTTTTTGAAAAAAGTCTTATGTTTACCAAGGTTGCATTTATTTGATCAAAAATAAGTAAGAACAGTAATATTGTGAAATATTATTACAATTTAAAATAACTGTTTTCTATTTGAATATATTTTAAATTGTAATTTATTCCTGTGATTGTAAAGCTGAATTTTCAGCATCATTACTCCAGTCTTCAGTGTCACATGATCCTTCAAATCATTCCAACATACTGATTTGCTGCTCAAGAAACATTTCGTATTATTATCACTGTTGAAAACAGTTGTGCTGCTTAATATTTTTGCGGAAACCATCATACTTGTATATTATAAATGTCTTTACTGTCACTTTTGATCATTTTCATGCGTCTTTGCTGAATAAAGTATTTCTTTCAAAAAATCTTACTGACCCATACACATATATATATATATATATATATACTTAAAGTGGTTGATCAAAGAGACTTAAAATTGTTTATTTTAAGTATGTGCGTCCCATGAAAGACATCATTTTATATATTGTAAGACAGGCGAAATAACTCTTAGGCTTTAATCTCGCCTAGTTGCTGAACAAGCTCTCTCCCTCTGTTGCCTTGAAGACAATAAAATAGTGGCCATATCCAAGGATTATGCTATGATTTTCTGTTAGAGCCAGCAGTGTGGACAAGATTTTGACAGATTCAGGGCGGTTAGTGTGATTTCTTTTTACTGCACCCCTTTATAGTGGCTAAAATAGGACATGCTGAATAAGTACGGGTGCCAAATCTAGAACTTATCACCCTCTCAAGGGCAAACCAGCAACTAATGTTCTCTGCAATCGTCACACTTTAATATTGAGATCAGAAAACAGGGCCATTTTATCACTTTTTTTCTCTGTGTTCAAATGTGAGACGCATATATCAGCAGAACTGAAGAAATAAAAAGGTGATAATGAGTTCACAACAGCAGCATCACAATCAAGAAGCTGAGATATTGTGACATCTGCAATGTCTGGTGAATCTTAAAGAGAAAAGCCACCAGTCAGACTAATATCCGCTGCTTTTAACACCATTAACAACACTGACAAGACCATCAGGAGTTGGTCAGGTGTCATGTCGATTTTTTGCCATGTAGAGGGGAATACACTCAATTAAATGTGTAATGTGTGTTTGTTTAACTAAGTGGGGGTTTTTTTCTCCTGAGAAATTGTGGTATTCCTGGCTATGGTTTTATAATTAAGTAAAAATAAACCTGTAAAAAAAAATTACTTAAAATAAAAATAAACAATAATGAAAATAAAATAAAATCTACAAAAACGTATTTATTTACTTATTTTATATATGATATTTGTCCAAATAACATGTCTCATTTTCATTTAGTTTAATTTGATATACTAAAATAACAACAACAACAACAAAAAAAACATTTTATAGACATATTGTAAAAAAAAAAAAGGCAAAAACACAACAAAAAATTTAAACATAATGAAAATTTAAACAAAAAAAATAATAAAATAAAATAAAAACAGAAAATATAAAAATAAAAAACAAGTCAAAATATTAATAAAAACTATGATAGTAGCTCAAAGATACTAAAATAACACTGCTCAGGACATCTTCAAAAACAGATAATGACTTTTCTGCCATCTAGTGGCCAATAGATTAAAACGCTGTTGAATAAATGGCAGAAACATTGCATTTACATTGTATTGCAGATATTGTGCATTTTGTTTGCTTTATTATATATTGACCAGTATGACTGAAAACATGATTGGAACATTTGCTTTGCATAACAGTATAATTAAAGAGTCATAAAGACCTTCACATAGGCTACCTTTCATATAATCATTTTAAATCCCACAATTTCACTCTTTCATTTCAGCTAAAACAAGCACTTCAGAAGGCACTTCTCATCCCGTAGACTCTGACTGTGTAAGTGCCCAGGGCCCCGTGAGATTTGAACACAGCCCGCTTGCTTCTGTTCTCTCACTGCCGTGTCAGCTTTTACTCTGATCTTATTATCTCTGTGCGTCAGGAAAAGTTGTATATCTTGACTGGAGCAGACGACTGCCCTCTAGTGACTGCATCAGCACATCTATTCAAGAGGAATTTACACTCACGTAACGTTTCAGATCGCATAGCTAAAGATTTACTCCACACACCAAAAATCCAAATCTGTAGGAGTTTCTTTTGATGGTAGCCTATTTTTTCTTCATACTACGTTAGTCACTGGCTACCATCAACAATTTGGTTACTATTCTTCAAAATACCTTCTTTTATGTTCAACAGAAGAAAAAAAAAACTCATTTTTGTGAACTATCCCTTTAATTACAGTGAAAAGGTCTATATGCTGAATCTAAAACTTAATCATAATCCCAATTTAGAGTTACATTTTTATGCATTTGCTCCTGGGATGTGATTACACATTTATATTATGCAGTAGCCTATATTACTTTAAGTCATCTATAATGCATTTTATATTATTTAACTCTAAGGCAGATACCAGGGCTAGTTGTAACATGAGGATGTTATCTCAGTAACTATAAGCTTTTCAGTCAAAAATTCAATTATACATACACACACACACACACACACACACATACATACATATATATATATATATATATATATATTATGGTAGTTCAAAAAATATATATAATTACATTTTAAATGTGTGATAAACAAGTGAACACAGTAAAATCACACTAGCATCTTCAGACAAGAATCTTACCTTTTAATTTTGGTTGTGTTTCATAAATATTTGACTGTTTAAATTCGTATAAACGTATAATGGACTGTTTAATAGTAGCCTAGTTTACGTTGTGACAAATTATTTCATACACTGACATGGGGCATTTTGTCACAAATGTCAACTTGTATTTAATCAACTGTATATAAATTTTTTGACAAAAAGTCCTGGCCCACCTATAATACACTTCACATGAATTAAGATTAATAAAAATAAGGATGGGAGAATGTTAAACCTAATGTAAACATATCAATATAATATTTTCTTTCAGCACAAACTTTGAATACAGACACAGGCATAAACTGTAAGATGCACAATATGTAGCTTACTGCAATATCATGGATTATTTGCTAACCCCTTTAGTTATAGACGTAATATAATCAACATTTTTCATCTTTGACTTCGGGGCCATTATTGTTGTCTCAAATAAATGCTTGTCCTCGCAACTGTTACTAGGGGGAGGCGGGAATACGTGCAAACACGTCCTGTCAATGAGTCTGTGCGATCATTATTCAAGAAAACTGACCAATCAATTTTACCGCGCACAGCCAGTCCCGCCTCCGTACATGGTTGCCAAGTCAAGAGTAAAGCCTCCTTGGAATGTTTAACTTACGCATATAAAATGTGTATAAATATTTTATGAGAATAAAAATATAACTTGGTATTCTCATACAACTTGGTATGGTATCTGACACATTGGAAAATTATTGTTTTTAGCGTGTCAAAAAAACATGTAAATGAGTAATGAGTTATTATTATTATTATTATTATTATTATTATTATTATTATTAATTTGCTTTATTATGACACTATTTCCATATTATTATTATTTTACTTTTACCTTTATTATATCTTTATTATACCTTTATTATTTTATGACAATTAAACACAAAGTGTTCACACATCAGGGTAGTATTTGTTGTACTGCCTTTAATTAAACCTGTTTTTAATAAAAAAAAAAAAACAGGCTGTATTACAGATGAGTATGTAATGAGTTATTATTATTATTATTATTATTATTATTATTATTATTATTAATTTGCTCCTAGTTATTGGAAAGGAGCCTGCCAGAGGAACCTATTTAGTGAGAGGGCACAAGTAGCAGTATTTTTTTTTTATAATCGATGTGGCATATTCATAATACAATAAAGAAATTCCAAAGTACAAATTAAAAAATAGTTAATTATAATTAAAACAATATATAATGTATTGTATATTGTTTTATACATAATTATAGTTGTACAAATTATATAAGTTAAATCATATAAGTACAATTTGTTAGTTTAGTGGTAGGCATGTTTTCATTTACAGTCCAAGGGGGAGAAAGTTAAGAATTACTATAGCATAACTATTGTGCATCCACTGTGTACAATCATGTAATTTTTAAATACAGGAACAAACAACTATTATATTATTACATTTGCAGTCAAAATCCACTAGGCTTGAAAACAACACTACGCAGCTCACCTTCATCCTTAAAAAAGGATGGATTTTATTTGGGGATCTGGCAACCTCTCGTGCATCAGCGTTCACTGTGAATTGGTCTGAACCACACGCGTCTCGTTTTCTCGTTTCTCAACTACAATTTCGTCTCTTAAATTGTTCGATTTGCTTGTCATGTAACTGATATTTCCAGAAACAGAAATTTACACGGGTGAAAGCTTTTGTCCGGAAAAAAACACATTCAAGATGGGTTGCGCTGGATTCACCTGCTCCAAGAATTCCCTGTGCGCGCTCAACATCCTCTATGTTGTGAGTAACCAATGCGAGAATGGAAGCAACCATATGGAACATCTTTATCGGCCTTTATCATGACATTAGCACCTCTGCTTTACAAATACTCATACAGGAGGCGTTTCTGTGTGGCTGTATTGCGGTCCTCTGTGTCTCATGTCTTCATGTGAATTATTTAGAGAGATTCTTTGTGTGGAATGAGGCCGATGAGCGGGTCTAGTTTCACGCGCAGCCTGTAGAATAACATCCCGGTTTCCTCGCAACTCGTCTGTTTTGGCAAAGCCACATCCTGCTTTTGTTCTTCTTATGCAGATATCCTGCTGCTTCATTAGTCTGGAGCTGATATTGTGTGCTGATAAAGCTCTTGTCTGCACTCACCGTTTACATTAGATTAGAAAGAAAACATTATTATCAGCTGGGATCATTCACTTGTTACTTAATAGGTGGAAGCAGAAGCTCAGGGGTCATTTCTCTTTGTTGGTCAATGAGAGCATTATGGACTAACCTTAAGGGATGAATTGGCTGAAACATTTTGTATTATAACGTGTGCTTGTGTTTTATTGCTCAAGTGGCATCACAGCTGTTGTTGGGCCATTCGCAGAAAACGGTGCCATTTGCCTGCCAGTTGTGTTCCCGTGAATCACCACTGACAATTAACAGGAACCTGAACCCAGTCAAATTATTTGATAGATTTAACTGTGTGTGTGTGTGTGTGTGTGTGTGTGTGTGTGTGGTATTTATCACGTTATGGGGACCAAATGTCCCCACAAGGATAGTAATACTAGTTACTTATAACGAAACGAGCTCATAAATCATACAGAATGAGTTTTTTTGAGAAAGTAAAAATGCACAAAGTTTCCTGTAAGGGGTAGGTTTAGGTGTAGGGTTGGTGTAGGGCAATAGCACATACAGTTTGTACAGTATAAAAACCATTACGCCTATGGGATGTCCCCACAAAACATGGAAACACAACATGTGTGTGTGTGTGTGTTTCATTTAATTAGTCTATCAATTAGTAACTTTTTAGTTTTTCCTAGGCTATAACTAGATATTTAAGACACTATTTCAGTATATTACATTTCATACTCAATAAAACATAAAATAAGTCACATAACTAGATATTTAAGAATCTGTCATCATTATTTAAAAAATTTTGGGGGAAAAAAAGTTGACCACTTAACTGAATATTATAGGGCATGTCTCTTTTTTAATCGGGAAAATGTAATAAATATATAAAATACTGAAAATCAAAACATTTATGTATATTAAAATAAAGTGGAATCTCCTGAGAATGGCTATAATAGTTTTATTCATATTTTGATTTGGCTTTCATTCAGGCTTTCATTATATTTTCAGTTTTTGTGCTTTTGACATTTGTACTATTTTTTTTATTTTTTATTCCTATTTAGCTTTAATTTAGCTTTAATTACTTTTAGTAACTTTATTACTTAGTTTCCAAGGAAACATTTCAAATTTTCATTTCAATTTTAGTTGTTAAAAATGTTGGTTTTCCATCTAATTGTGTTTTATATCAGCTTTATTTCCATTAATGAAAGTGTCTTTACTTAACACTAACAGTACTGTTCCTCCCTGTCTTCAGATGGTGAGTTTGCTGATGATTGGCATCGCCGCCTGGGGCAAGTGTTTTGGGTTGGTGTCAAGCTTCCAGGTGGTGGGTGGCATCATTGGAGTGGGGGTCTTCCTCTTCTTTGTTGCCCTAGCTGGACTTATTGGTGCCATGAAGCACCACCAGGTTCTGCTGTTCTTTGTATCCTTTACTGTGATCATCCGGTGCTCTACATCTCATTTGTTCGGGTTTTGAATAAATGCAGAATGAATAAATAATTTTAACTGTTTTGCAATAATTCTATCAGGGTCTGAAAGTTAAAGATGTGATGCATGTAAAACGGTTTGTATGAATCCTCATTTTCTTGTTGTATCCATGCTTGTAGTGTCCAGTGTCTTCTGGTAAACTGGACACCGCTGGAGACAAACTGTGTAATCAGTCAAAAATTATTAATTGGAACAAAATAGCTAGATAATTATATTGATTTTCTTTCTAATGTATCAAAAAGTTTATGAATGTGTGTATAAGTATTTTAAATGGCCTCATGCAAACAAAACAGTGTGTGTGTGTGTGTTAAATAATGTATGTTTGCATTTCATTGCATGAGATACTCTGTGTTTTTCTTCATTGCTTTTGGAGATGAGACATGATTATGATCTGCTCATGTAATGCATTTCACTCTGTGAAAATAGAGTGGTGCAGTTAACATGACAAATGAGAGTGCACGACAGTATACCACTTGCAATGTAAAAAAAAAACAGCTCTCAAATGAAATGAAATGAACGAATCCCAAGATGAATTTGGGCCATTACTAAAAATGCCCTGGAAGAAGCTTATATATGTTTGCACACTGTTACTCAGGGAAGAATGATTGCATGATTGTTTTCCGGTAGTCTGTTAAGGGATAGGACACTATTTCAGTATATTACATTTCATACTCAATAAAACATTAAATAAGTCATGTTTGTATTTTAAGCATAGCTTACAGCATAACACAATTCTGCATGTCATTGCCATTTATTATTGGATTTCAAGAGAAAAACCACAAACAACCACCAAATGTGCCTTAATTTACTTTATGACTTGTTGAATCTAATTTAGTTTTATTGAAAGTTCTGATATTTAATACAGGACTTCTAAATTCTACTGAAGATAGGGGTAGACTTGGTGTTAATAGTGGCATTATTAATATTTCCGCATTGTATGTTTGTGTTTTAATCCTTAATTCATTGACAATAGTACATGATCATCCTGTTCCTGGTGTTTGTAGTTCAGTTTTCAGTGTCTAGTGCATGTCTGGCTATCACTGAGGAACAACAGGTAAGATACAATTTTTTAAAAGTAATTAATGCTTTAATTTAACGTGGATGCATTAAATTGATCAAAAGTATTTATAAGTATTTAGCCTATAGCATTTATAATGTGACAAAAAAAAATCTATTTCAAATAAATGATGTTCTTATTTATCAAAGAATCCTGAAAATAGTATCATGGTTTTCACAAAAATATTGAGTAGCTCAACTGTTTTTAATATTAATAAGAAGAAAGGTTTCTTGAGCAGCAAATCAGCATATTAAATTGATTTCTGAAGGATCATGTGACACTGAAGACTGGAGTAATGATGCTGAAAATTCAACTTTTCATCACAGGAATAAATTTTGTTTTAAAATATATTTGAATAGAAAACAGTTATTTTAAACGGTAATAATATTTCACAATATTACTGTTTTTACTGTATTTTCAGTCAAATAAATGCAGCCTTGGTGAGCATAAGGGACTCAAAAACATCAAAAATCTCACTGTCCTTAAACATTGGAATGGTGTATATATAAAAATAGTTCTCCCAATAAATGGTCTAAAATGAACTTTTTTGCTACACCTGCCAACTCAGATCTGTATAAACCGAGTCTTTTGTTTTTTATTGATTGTTTCATATTGTGTTTCATCCCTGTGTGTAGAATCACCTGTTGGAGGTGGGCTGGAATAACTCTCTGACCACTCAGAGGGATGTGGAGAAGAGTCTGAACTGCTGCGGTTTCTCTCACATGGATATCAATGGAAGCTGCGCCGCTGTAATTTCCTCTGACACACAAGTTTCATTGTTCTTTTGTAGTGTTCCTGTAGCATTGCATGTGCTGAATGATGTAAATGACACCTGTGTGGGTGATAATGGTTGTGCTACTAATTTGCGTGCTGATGATAGCATAACGAACTGCAAGTGTGTGGCAAGTTCACACAAGACAATCACATAATTTGTTTTATTATAATAACTTGATGCTCTTGTCAATGTTTCTTTGCCCTTGTGCAGCCCTGCTTTCATTACAGCACTTGCACCACATGTGCAGCAAAGATCCAGGAGCACGCCGGTGAGGTGCTGCGCTTCGTCGGAGGGATCGGCCTCTTCTTTAGCTTCACTGAGGTCAGCCTGCTAAACTAACTGCTAAACTTTCAGATTCTTCACTGAATTCCATAACCAGAATGTTTTCTGGATCTTTCCTCATTGTCAGGCATATTAAAAAAGAAAGACTAGTACAGAAAACATGTTAAAGGAATAGTTTACCCAGAAAACTATCACCCTCACCCTCAGGCCATCCAAGATGTAGAGGAGTTTGTTTCTTCATCAAAACAGACCTGGAGAAATTTAGCATCACCAGTGGATCCTCTGCAGTGAATGGGTGCCGTCAGAATGAGAGTCCAAACAGCTGATAAAAACAACACAATAATCCACAAGTAATCCACATGACTCCAGTCCATCAATTAACATCTTTAGAAGTTGCATTTTCTAATAAACAAATCCATCATTAAGACTTGTTTAACTAAAAACCGTTGCTTCCAACTAAAACATGACACCTCTATCCATAATATTGCTATGTCCAGTGAAAAAGTCGGCTCATCTGAATCAGGAGAGAAATATGCAGAGGTCAAGCACAGTTTACAAGTGAAAACGGTCCAAAATAATTGTGAGCAAATGTGTTGGTGTTTATTGTTTTGGGAGGACAGGGGATGCACTATTCACTGGAGAAAGTTATTATGGATTATTGAAAGAAGCTTAGAAGTTTTAAAAGCATTGATGAATTTATTAGAAACAAACCGCTTTTTGCTTCATGAGACATTAATTGATGAACTGGAGTCGTGTGGATTATTGTGATGTTTTTATCAGCTGTTTGGACTCTGATTCTGACGGCACCCATTCACTGCAGAGGATCCATTGGTGAGCAAGTGATGTATTGCTAAATTTCTCTAAATCTATTCAGATAAAGAAACAACCTCATCTACAAGTTTCATTTTTGTTTCCTGCTTGTTTCAGATCCTGGGAGTTTGGCTGACATATATATACAGAAACCAAAAGGACCCACGAGCGAATCCCAGTACCTTCCTGTAGGTTTGATTCTTATGATGAATTCTCTGGGTTTGTCATCTGACCACTGGATTTCTCATTGGAGTGTGCGTTTGCTTTTACTGAAGAGGAGACCAGCCTGCGTGTTCTTGCTGCTATATATTAATACGTGCTTGATTTTTCAAGAGTACAGTGTGACAGCACTGTACTGTACGTTATGAGGTCGTACTTATGCTTGAAGAATTCCTCTCAATGAAAGAACAGAACACCAAATACCAGTATGCAGTACCTACACTAATGGGCTAAACAACAAAGACCACTTGATTTTATGTTAACAGTTTTATGTGGCAAAAGAAAAACATCAACAGAAAATGAGCTGCTGTGATCAAAACATGCAGTGTGTGAGCATGACACTATTTATGTTGACAGTGTATATATGCTGACAATATCAAAATGTATCCATATCAATTCCACATCAATTTCTTATATTAAATGCACACATTATCAATTAGCACGAATGATAGCGTTAAACTGAAGTTGCTCGGAATCACTATAATGCAATAAAGTTGCAATAAATAACTGTCAGAATGCTAGATACACTATTGGACTTCATAATTAGTATGAAAATGCAATTGAAAAATGTATAGAAGAATGCACTGTTTAATGATCTCAAATTTCATATTACATATTTATCTGCTTACTTTATTTTCCATTATGTGTGTGTTACTTTACCAACTTGATTTTGTGTATCGTTTTGGCTTCTTGCATGAATTCCTCATTGAAATGTACATCTATATCCAATGGTTCTGTGAACTACACTCTCAAGCATTTGAAATCAGAAAAAAAAAAATAATAATAATAATAAAGACCCTGAGGACACAATTGTACTTTGGCCAGTTTTGTCTTTGTATAACTTAATTGTTGGGTTTCCACATTGCGTAGGGCTAATGCTTTTATTGTCTGAAATCCTTTTTGGAGTATTTCAGGAGAGCAACTTCCTTTAACCTCAAACCAATCAGAGACCGACACGCTCAGGCCAAGAGCTCAGTGTATAACAAAGGCAGCTAGTAACCAGGCAACAATATGACTCAGGAAAACATGCTGCCAGTTAGTTACTCTGACTCCTCCCACCAGGATACTAGTTGGAGGAGACTCCGTAAAAGTGACAGACAAACTATCTAGCGGTAGCCATTGACTTCCATAGTATTTTTTCCATAGTATGGAAGTCAATGGCTACCAGCAACTATTTGGTTACCAACATTCTTATAAATATCTTCGTTTGTGTTTAGCAGAAGAAAGAAACTCATAAAGGTTTTAAATGATGACAGAATTTTCATTTTTGCGTGAACTGTCCCTTTAACTGGAAAACCCACATGGCCTCTGCTTTGAATAAACGGTGCTAACATAACAGCATAAACAAATTACCAGGAGAAACGAATTTTCAAACGACTTCATTTATTGGAGAAAAAAAAAACATGAAAAGAAAGCCTGAAGTTTACCGTAACAATCTACTCGAATAACATATTATAATTTTGTACAGGGCTTTACAGTGCGCTTCATGCCGTCAGTAAACGAATGACAGAATAATAGTGACCCTCAGGGAAGTAATATCAAAAAGACTGGGCTTTTGTGTTCACAACTCCGTCTTCAGAAACTTCAAGGCTCTTTGCATGTTGCTCAACACTGTGGAAACAACCAAACGCATGATGCTGTCAGTCTGGTGTCGTGGAATAACTTATTTGTGGCATTAAAACAACTTTCAGACTTACAGAGTTTCATATCGGCGGGTTCATAGGCGTACAAGCGGTTGGCATAGCGGCCAGTGATGTCTGCACGAACGGTCATGGAGGGATCTGGAGTACAGGAAGGATTTGAATCATTTATGCAGACTACTTCATAATGTGTAGCATTATTTATGTATCAGTCATGATTAAGTCAACTCACCAACAAAGAGGATTCTGGGAACGTACTGGCCATCAGGAGACAAGTGTTTATCTGTGGTTTCATACTGTCAAAAAGGCAGTTCAGTTTACAGACATTTATACACTATACACTAGAGCCTACAGATTAATACACAGACTGCATTATACATGAACTACGAGCAATACTTTTGTTGCAGTATTTATAAATCTTTGTTAATGTCAGTTAGCCTAATAAAAATATTGTTAGTGCATGTTAGCCATTGAGTAATAGGCCCATGAACTTACAGTGTTTAATTTCGTATTAGTAGATAATGGAGTCAACATTAACTAAGATCAATGAATGCTTTAGAAGCTAGTCTAGGCTAATTAACTGTTAACAAATGGTAAAGTTTTACTCACCACCAAGTTCAAGATCACGAAATCGTCATCGGCCAGCTTCTGGATGTCTTTATCCTCGGCGAAGGCCTTCTTCAGAGCTGATCAAATAATATAAAACATGTCAAAATAAAATCACAACACAAACCTGAAGAAACAATTGAGAATTTCAAACTAACCAGCAGTGAAAATGTCAAAATAAAAATCAATCCATACCCTGGCTGTGTGGACAGTCCTCCAGATGAAAGATGACCATGAGGGGCTTGTTCCTAATTAAACAGATTATACAAGTTGTAAAAAAAAATCTATACAAAATCATCAACAGACCTTCTATACACAGAGAAGTACTTATTATTGAACACCATACTCTATAATTCTGTATAATATAAGCAATTCTCACTTGGATCGTGACCAAAACAGAGCTTCCTCGTACGTCTGTGCCCAAATCAGCTGATCGCCCCATCCTGAAAGGAAAAGAATACTGAATATGAATCCTAAAAACCAACATCTACTCAGCCGACGTGGATGATAACTGCTACTACATCAGTATTGCACGAAGTGAGGTATGAGACGGCATTTCACACAGTAAAGCACTAGAATCATTTCTAATAATACTACTTCATATGTATAGCTACAGTTATGCTATTCTAACAGCTCACTAAAGCAACAGCATTTTACAAAAGCTGCTAAAAAGCAATATTTTGGGATGTTTTCCTGAAGCTGACCTCTGGAGAGAGTCTGAGGAATCCTCTCCTCTTTCTTGGGAGTGGTCTTCTCAGGCTTCCCCATGGCAGAAGACAAGGTCACAAGGACCAAGAGCACTGAGAGTATTCCTTTAAGCATCTTCACAAGCTGAAAGAACGAAACATTTCGATTTATATAGCTGTTAGGAAATGACAAAGCATGATTTTATCATCAGTCCCAGCAGTTAATGGTGTTGCATGCTCGAAAGTGACCTGTAGCAAAGCCTCCAGAGAAAGTCCCTGTGATGTTGGCTCCTCACCTGTTCTCGGCTTCCCTGTTGAGTGTGTTCAGACTGGTCTCTCTCTCTCTGTCTCACCTGTACGGCTCTTATACCTGTTCACCTGAGGCTCCGCCCACCTCTCTTCTGCTCTGGAATTTGATTCTGCGCTTCAAACTTTGCATTAACTCTTTTATTTGGCCCGGCACCAAGGACAGGTCAGCAGGTAGTCGTGATAAGCTATTGAAGACTAGCATGATTGGGCTTTTTAGGATTGGCTGAGCTCTGATCCGTGATGTCAGAGGGGTACATTAATGGGCTTTTGTAATTTGAGGCACGACGTGGTGTTAGAATGAGAAACCTGTTTATCACGCAGGAATATCTTGATGCGTATTTTTATCATATTATCATCAAACACATTCAATTGATAGATTTGAGTCTAACTGTACAGTATGTTTTTAAACAGTTTATAATTGCATCTGAAGGAAGTCTACTATTTGCATGTGGGAGTATTTTGACATTATAACTTACTAGTGCATTATAATCTGTTTTCTGTAATATAATAGTATTGTATACAGGATTCTTAATAGTCTATATACAATGTGTAGTTTGCTGGTGAAATCCTGCCTTGCAAACATTTGCTTAATGAAGCGCTCAAAAGGAAGTTTCTCGAACACCGTTCTTTGAGAGGACTGACGTGTCCTTAAGATGACTGATTCTGTATGAAGATGACTTAACTTTTTTCTGTGTAACCTTTTAGTATTATTATTATTATTATTTTAAATTATAATTTTTTTATTGTTTTATTATTTTAACAAATAATTCGCTTTATTTTCATACATTTTTTCTATTATTTTATTTTATTTTATTACTTCAACCACTTTTCTAATAAATTCTATAATTCTAATAAAGGAAAAGCATCACCAGTGACCTTTTCTTTTAATAATATTTCAATTGAATTTCTTTTCTTTTCTTTTCTTTTCTTTTCTTTTATTTCTTCTACCATTTTTCCGTACCAATTCTAGTAAAGGAAAAGCAACACCTTTTATGTTAATAATATTTAAAGTATTTTATTTTATTTTATTTTATTTTTATGTTTATTTTATTATTTTTCCATACTAATTCTAATGAAGGAAAAAGCATCACCTTTTATTTTAATAATTTTTATTTTATTTTATTTTGTTACTTCACCTTTTATTATTATTATTATTTTATTAATTTTATTATTGTTTTATTATTTAAAAAATAAATCACTTTATTTTCATTCATTTTCATTCAATTATTTTATTTTATTTTATTTTATTACTTCAACCACTTTTCTAATACATTCTAATTCTAATAAAGGAAAAGTATCACCAGTGACCTTTTATTTTATTTTATTTTATTTTATTTTATTTTATTTTAGTTTAGTTTAGTTTAGTTTAGTTTAGTTTAGTCAATGCAGTTAATGGGGTCCACTCAGTGTTGTTTTAGACCACACTTACTTTCATTTGATGCACAAAGAATTCATCAAAATATTTTCAAAATGATTAAAGAATTTCAATTTTTGAGTAATCTATCTCTTTTATGTCAAATTTATTACTTTAAAATGTAAATAATCATTTTTCATTTTAAGGGGTTAAATGTGTTTGAATGGCTAGACAATAGACACCT
>NW_015539970.1:675560-696065 GCF_001515605.1 Sinocyclocheilus anshuiensis
TTTTATTTTATTTTATTTTATTTTATTTTAGTTTAGTTTAGTTTAGTTTAGTTTAGTTTAGTTTAGTTTTATTACTTCTACCACTTTTCCGTACCAATTCCAGTAAAGGAAAAGCAACACCTTTTATGTTAATAATATTTAAAGTATTTTATTTTATTTTTATGTTTATTTTATTATTTTTCCATACTAATTCTAATGAAGGAAAAAGCATCACCTTTTATTTTAATAATTTTTATTTTATTTTATTTTGTTACTTCACCTTTTATTATTATTATTATTTTATTAATTTTATTATTGTTTTATTATTTAAAAAATAAATCACTTTATTTTCATTCATTTTCATTCAATTATTTTATTTTATTTTATTTTATTACTTCAACCACTTTTCTAATACATTCTAATTCTAATAAAGGAAAAGTATCACCAGTGACCTTTTATTTTATTTTATTTTATTTTATTTTATTTTATTTTATTTTATTTTATTTTATTTTATTTTATTTTATTTTATTTTATTTTATTTTATTTTATTTTATTTTATTTTATTTTATTTTATTTTATTTTATTTTATTTTATTTTATTTTATTTTATTTTATTTTATTTTATTTTATTTTATTTTATTTTAGTTTAGTTTAGTTTAGTTTAGTTTAGTTTAGTTTAGTTTAGTTTAGTTTAGTTTAGTTTAGTTTAGTTTAGTTTAGTTTAGTTTAGTTTAGTTTAGTTTAGTTTAGTTTAGTTTAGTTTAGTTTAGTTTAGTTTAGTTTTATTACTTCTACCACTTTTCCGTACCAATTCCAGTAAAGGAAAAGCAACACCTTTTATGTTAATAATATTTAAAGTATTTTATTTTATTTTTATGTTTATTTTATTATTTTTCCATACTAATTCTAATGAAGGAAAAAGCATCACCTTTTATTTTAACATTAATTATTATTTAATAAAATTAATATTTTATTTTATTTAGTTTTGTTACTTCTACCACTTTTCCGTACTAATTCTAATAAAGGAAAAGCATCACCAGTGACCTTTTATTGTAATAATTTGCTGATATCTGAATTACATGACAGTTGTAAACGTTATTGTGTAACATCCTCTGTCGAGTTGCTCAAACGTACAGACCATGTTAACATTTCCGGAGCAAGTCATTGCTGTAAACTGGAGAGGTTTATAGATGTTTATAGCTGATTTCATCTTCTCTGAAACGAAGGCCTGACAAAGCCTCTTTCCACTAGTGGCTGTGGGATAATGTGACAGCGGAGGATCAATGGCGTCTTTGTGCCGAGTGGAATGGAGTCAGGGCCTCCACGACAACCAACACCACTCAGACTCAATCAATCCAGTCTTTTTATGACTTCACTCTCTGTCCTTCAGCTGGACATTTCACTGCCCCTACATTGTGCTGAAAATGACAGCTATGACTTACTCTGACTTACAAACTAAAGGTTTGTCACAAACAAAACACAGCCGAGGATGTGCTTCAACTAAGTCAACTATGTTTTTGACCCTTATGTCAAAGTAAAGGGTGCTTAACCTTCAGGAAATGTATATAATAATAATAATAATAATAATAATGAACATATAATGATAGCACAAAATATATAATAAAATAACATTATTTTAAATAATACAATATTATGTATTTTATTAATTTAATCTTATTTTCTTCTGAAAGAAGTCTCTTATGCCCACCAAGTCTGCATTAATTTGGTCAAAAAATAAAACTGTAATATTGTAAAATATTATTAAAATTGAAAGTAAATGTTTTTCTATTTTAATTCATAATTCAATGTGATTTTTTTCCCCTATGATGACAAAAGCTGAGTTTTCTGGATCTTTACTCCAGTCTTCAGTGTCAAATGATCCTTCAGAAATTATTAATATATGCTGATTTGCTGCTCAAGAAACCTTTTTATTATTATTATCAATGCTGAAAGCAGTTATGATTAATGTTTCTGTGGAACCCATGCATTATTGATTATTGATACATTATTTCTCAAGATTCTTTGATTAATAGAAAGACAAAAAAACAGCATTTATTTGAAATAAAAATATTTTGTATAAATGAACAACACACACACACACACTGTATATATAGTGTATATAACATTTATATTAATAAAATGTAAATATAAATATATTTTCAAATTGTATTTCAATAGTTTGTAATGTATTATATAAATATTTTTGTATAATTTAAATATATAAAACTATATACTTTTATTAAAATTATATATTATTAATAATAGAACATAATTTTGCATTTAATACATATTTTGTATTTTAATATTTTGTAACAATATTTACTGTCACCTTTGATCAATTTAATGTGTCCTTGCTGAAATAAAATAAATAAATCTTACTGACCCCAAAACTTTTGAACAATAGAACCCTTACATTTACATTTACTTACATTTATTTCCAGCCCTGTTACCAAAATGAGTTACTTGTCTGAATACATCTTGCTTGATTTAGTTATTTTCTTGAAATAAACATTAAACAAACAGATGAATTCCTTGGAAGTAAAAGAATGTAAAATAACATTTGTCAACAGCAATCTAGTATAGCATCACGATCACAGGATGTTTTTATACACAGCAAAGACCTAGATTTTATTTTATTTTTTTGTAACTTTTTTCCCGTACAGTGGCTGAGGAGTACACACTGAAAGCTTGCAAAAATGAAACGAGCGTTACATAGGATGAATGAATTGCTGAGGTGTCCTTAACTCCTTGCACACAGGCAGAAATTCTATGAAGCTGAAGTCAATATTTGCCCTCGAGGGCTGGGTGCACAGGCCACTCCTGATCACACACACTCCAGCAGCCATCTGCACCGACTGCGTCCTGAGAACACGGATCTGACAGACAGGAAGGCAAACGCACCCGCAAACGACTGTTAGCCATTTGACCGGACTGCCATGAGAGGGCGAGGAGGATTCAGTGGGATTGCGTAGAATCCTAACGTAACCGTTTGACATATTCAACCGACGAGGCATTTAGAGGTTAAAAAAGCAAACAGGCACTGAGAGAGAGTGGTCCTTATATACTGACACTTGCTCCGAAAATAAAAGTTAATTTGAGAGAAAATGTGAATTTCGTAACGTTTATTCATTTACATGTAGAAAAACACCTTACATTTCTGAATGTGCCTTTTATTGTGTTTATGCGGCGCTCTGACACATAGACATCTCTCCGACAAAAAATAGAAAAGAAAAATCATCAGACTTATAAAATCATGGGACAATAGTGAATCCAACAAAAAAAAGAGTCCCACAAGAGACAATGGCCACGGTTTTCACAGAAAACACCTGAATACGTTTGGCCTTGATGACAGTGGTTTGTAGCCCAGGTTAGGCTCAGCTGAACACCGATAGAGCAGGACAGACCCACACGAGTCCGAGAACACGAGCGCACAGCAAATCAAGCCACAGCATCAACGTCAAGTAGGAAATCAGCACTAATTCTCCTGATTATCACACTACACAGAACAACAGCTGATATTTCTTTAGCAGGCTAGGATCACTTTCCATCACAAAGTATCGATTCAAGTATTCAGTGGGACTTCAAAAATGCAAAAGGTAGCGGTTCTGAATAGTATTAACCCCTTGCGTACATACTATTTCCAATTCGGGGCGAGAAGTGAACATAATGCCAATTCATCAATACATTTCAGTATCTTTAAAACTAAAAATCGTGTACTGAAAAAACGAGGACCGTGTGTGAAAAAGGAAAATCTGGAAATTTGAAAGCATCTACACATTTCATAGACGTACGGTTTCTCCCTCTTCAATAGAAACCTGAAAATAAAACATCAAACAGTACGGCAACGTCAGAGGGACTTAATTCAACCAGAAAATCTTAAAATAAACGTTCTGTGCGGTGATAACTTTTCAAAGTGTCGATTTCATTAGGCAAAGAATGACTGACGTGTGAATTATAATTTAGAAAACTGCACATCCAGTATCTTGGGTTTTTGCCACCGGGAGAAGCTTAAGGAACTATTTATATCGTGTCCTAGTGGTTACAGAGTTCTGTAGTACAATCTTTAGCAGTCAGGTCAGTGGTACACAGAATCACAATAAAAATATACATCTCCAGGAATCACTATTTACAGGTAGACAGCAAAGTCAAGTAATGTGTCTCTTCACAGAGGATCTCAGATCTTCTCACAGCTTTCCAGATGAGGGAAAGTAGTGTCAAATGGAGAAGAAATATTAATGTTCAGATCCAATGAAGCAACTGTACAGTCGGAGGAAGCAGGTGGGATTGTGCTGTCACAGACGCAAACGTCCCCGGTTTCAGTTTCTGTCCACGAGGCTCATTTCGAGTCCTGTTGCCCACTAGTGGCGAGTTCAAGGAACAGCAGTTTTCGGTGTGTCAGTGACCGTGCTGGGGAGGAAGCGGTGGTCCGTTTACACCGGGGTGGTAAAACGCACAGTTATTTTCATACCGACAATTTCCCTTCATCATGAAGTGGCGACACACCGGCCTATTTGACATGTCTGAAATGAAACCAAAAGATTGCTATTTACATGCTCATTTGAAATGTTGGAAAATTCAAAGTGTTTGGCAATCAAACTTACCGCCCATGTTGTTGTGTCCCCCGCGTGGTCCCCCGCGTCCCCCTCGTCCTCTGAAGCCCGGATCTCCTCCTCTCCCTCTCCCCCTGTGGAAGTGTCCTCCCCGGTGCGGGCCTCCTCTCATGGAGTCGTCGCCCCAGTAGTTGCCGTTGTCTGCCCCACGGCCCTGTGGACCAGGTGGAGGACCCATCATGCGTGGGCCGCCGGCGTTGAAGGGTGGGCCGTGGCCGTGGGGAGGAGGAGGATGGTTGAAATGTGGTCCAGGGGGCTTGTTTGGAGGGAAACCCCCATTCATGGGCATCGGCATGTTGTTCATGCCGGGGCCATGGCCAAGCAGACCCATGTTCACTATGAAGTGAGGGAAACAGAACATTAAATATGCTGTTTAACCATCATGCAGTTGTTCCTCAACAAAGTTTCAAGTTTATTTGTATAGCGCTTTTTACGATACAAATCGTTGCAAAGCAACTTTACAGAAAATTAAAAATTTAAAACAAAGCAATGTTATGGTAAACTACAATAAAATAATAAAAGGCTTTAGTTTATTGAAATAAATCAGAAATAAAATGAAAGATATTAAATGAAAAACAAACTAAAAAAAACTCGAAAAATTACTTAAACTAAACTGAAATAAAAATAAATAATAATAAAAAAAAAAATCACCAAAGCACGTTACAAAATTTCAAAAACGTGTTATTTGAAATAAATATTAATATAATAATATATTATAATAATAATAAAAATGAAAAACAAAAACTTCATTAGAAATACTGATTGGCAACTAACTGATATAAGTAAGTAAATAAAATTACTTGAACTAAAACTGAAATTAAAGCTGAATAAACTAATAAAATCAATAAACCAAAATAAAAAATAAAAATAAATCAAAAATCACAAAAAAATTACTAAAACCTTAACGTTTTGGTTAATTCAGAAATTAAACAAAATATAAAGAAATAATTAGAATAAAAAATAAGAATAATAAAATAAGTTGAAGTACTAAAATTATTCAACTAAAACTGAAATAAACCTAAATAAAAAATATTTTAAAAACATAGCAAAAAAATAAAAAATAGCTATATTACAATGAAACAGTTGAAAGAAAGCAAACACGTACTTGGCGGAGCATTGGCAGGTTGGTTCTGATTCTGGTTCTGGTTTTGTTGCAGAGAGCCCAAAAGCTGCTTGATCTTATCTGAGAAATCAGGCTGTTTGATCAGGTCCTCTGGAGTCTGGTTAGATCCCTGAGCACCCTGAAAACCAGAGGAGACGCTTAAAATAAAAGCCTTTGCACATTCTCGTGGTAAATAACATGTACATATAGCCATTAAATCTTACCATGATAGATGAGAGCAGTTCCTGCACATTAACAGCGGGGTTATTACTGGCTGGTGGGCCGTTGCCTTGCGCCTGAGGGCTGCGGCCGCTGTTGCCCAGACTTCCCATGAGGTTAGCTAGAACAGGAGGCAGCTTGGAGCTTTCATTAGAGCCTGAAGAGCCGCCGGAGGCAGCAGCGTCAGCGGACTCCATGTAATTCTCCTCCATATTGCAGTCCTACAACACCACAGAGGAAAGAGGTCATCAACATGCCAAGAAAAAAATGGAAGGGGAAAGCATATGAAAAGGTAATTGGCTGTCTTACCTCATCCAGTGGGATGAGACGAGGAGGCATGGGCTCATACGGCTCAGGGTCTGGCTCATGAGAAGTGTCTGGAACACTGCAGAGAGGGAAGCAAACCATATATGTCCATTTAAAGCCCCTAAAGACATGTTTAACCCTGTTTACTTTATTCACCTATGTGGATGATTCATTTGTGCAAGGGTTTTTAAACATCTATTAAAAACGTTTTTTTGTTAAAGCTAAAATAAAATATAATATTAGATGAAAAACCTATTTTTAATATTAAAAAAAAAAAAAATCTTAACAGGAAATAAATAAATAATAAATACTAAATCTGAAAAATAAATAAAGTAAAAAAATTAAGAAATAATAAATAAAGAGTAAAAAAAAAACAAATCGCTAAAAATTTAACAAAAATTAAAATGAGAACTGAAAATATAAAAAAATATTTTTGATACTAATTATTTTAATACTAAGTATTTTTAAAAAACTATAATAGCATATAAATAATACTAAAATGATTTGTGCATATTATTCTAAGTAGTTAATAATATCATGGCCCACTTTTCATAATCCAGTCAAATCCAAAAGGATTCCCAGCCTATTGTGGGCATTAAATGCTTTGCGAATGTTGTTTCATGCTATGAACAATCACTAAACATGACACACTACATGAGAAAAGAAAGAATGCTTCAAAAGAAACTGAAACATCATTCAGTCATTTTGTTCATCATCAAAGAATTGTCTTACCTCTCTTTGCTGAGGAAGATCTCCTGCAGAATGCCCATCTCTCTGTCTCTCTGGATCATCTTCTCTCTGCTGCTGGAACCAGGAATGACCAGGGTGCCTATGAGGGTTAAGGGTCGCGGAGGAGTCCAGGGCACCCTCTCCTCCATGGTGTCGTGAGAAAGACGACGAGCCATTTCAAACGTCTGCCTGTCCATCATCAGCTCCCGTTTGGCCGCCTCGCCGAAGTCCTTAATTTTATTAACGTTCACTGAGACAGAGGGAAAAAGAGTGATGATTATGATTGACCAAATCCCACAAGTATTTTCAGGTATTCATAGTTTTATGCTGTAATAATATGATTTATTTTACTGTATTTTTTTATTGAAGAGAACCTTACAAACCTCAAACGTTTAAACTGCAGTGTAAGTGAAGAAAGAGTTGCTTTACCTCTCTCAGTCTCATCCAGATCAAAGTAGAAGTACTCTTTGAGATGATCCTCTTCCGCCCACCGAACGCTTTTCTTTTTCTTTCCTTTCTTAGTCAGACTCTCCTCCTCACCGCGAGGTTCAGACAGAGCATTAGGTTTATCACCTTAAAACACGAAATAAGGCTTTTTAAATTCATACGGCTCTCAGTGAGGCTGTGGCCAATTTCTATGCAGCTGGACTCACCGGTTTCCATGGCATCAGGGTCCTCGGTGGGCACGGGTGTGCCAGGCTGCTCCAGGTCTTGGTTCTCATGAGGAGGTGTCTGAGATGAGGGCGTCTCAGGGGAAGACGGTTTGGCCTGTGTGCCCAAGTATGACTGCGGCCTGCTGTCAAACGGACAGGGCTGTGGAGCACAAGAGAGATGAGAGGAACAAAACAAAGTCAGTGGGTCTGTGGAAAATTTTAATCCATGAAGCATAAACACAAATGAGGGTTGTCTGATGTGGCACACCTTGTTAGTGGTAGGGGAAACTGCTTTTGGTTTCTTTTTCTTGATCTTGATGCCAGGCACTGGAGCGGAGTTGAGGGCATCCAAAAATCCAGTGCCTTCCATCGCTAAAACGAAGAGAAATGGATATTAAGCACCAGTCGGAGAGGAAACGCTACTCTCGTTTATTGCAGATAATCATAATCATATTGCAGGTGCTGAACGGGCATACTCACGCTGTGGGGGTATAAGCTTGACTTTGATCTCTTTGGTAGAGTTGGGGGTGATGTTAAGGGGCTTGTACTTCTTCTCCACTGGTGGTGCGTCGGTCGGCGATGTGCTGAATGAACAGCAGAGTCATAATGAGTTGAATGATTCATTTTCAAACCCTCTGAAGTAAAACTGCATTCAAATTCATTCAAATCATGAATCAAATGAGAAAGGGCCCATCCTGGATTCCTGGATTACATGTGCCTGTTCATTATTTGCAAGAAAGAAATGTAGTGTCCACTTACCTTGGTCTTTTGAGAACAGCAGGCTTGATGTTGTATTTGTCTCCAAGTTGGGGTGCAGAGGGGGTTTTCTTCACAGGAACTGGAGCTGGACTCTCCACCTCCAAACCTGAAGACACAATGTTTAGAATAAATGTAAACAGAATCAAATATAAACCTGAACAAAATTGTTTTTGATAAAGTTAATAAAATTAAATATTAACAGTTTCAGTTAATAAAATAAAACATACATATAGCATTTTATATATATATAAAAATAAAAACTCTAAACTTAAAAAAAAAAAAATACAAATGTTGCATTCTTGGCAACTAACTGAAATAAATAAATTTGAAGTACTAGAACAAAAAAAAGTTGAATAGGAATATTAAAAAATAAAAAAAGAATAAATAAAAACTCAAATTAAAATGTAAATGTAATAAAACCTAATTAAAATCATGAATAAATACTAACAATTGCTAAAACTAAAATAAAAATTAAAATATAGTAACAAAACCTAATTAAAAATATAACTAAATACTCTAATATTATATAAATTACACTAAAATAACACTGGTGACTAACCTGTAGAGCGGATCTTTGCATGACTTGGGGCATAAGCTTTTGGTTTGTCTTTCTTCTCCTCCTCTGCTCCTTTTTCTCGGGGCTTCACCTCTGGATGCACTTTTCCATCCTCCTTTTTCCGTTTCTTGTCTGATGGAAAACAGAGTTGGGTTATTCGCCAATAATGGGAACCCCACTTTCTAATAATTCAAGTTAAAAGTGCATTAAGTCTACTTCAACATAAACAGAGTGACATAGAAAACAATGTAAACTGGAAACCCTACCATTGGGTGACGCTCCACTGGAGATGCTCTGAGAGCGGATAATAGCCATCCAGCCTTCCACCAGCACTGACGCCAGCTTCCTCAGCTCTGAGAGAAAGAGAGAGAGATCAAACCTGAGTTCTGGAAGACAGTAAGCAGACTGTCTGGCATCGATTCATGGAACATGTGCTCTTACCTTCTGTCTCGCCGCTCTTGCTCAGTTGTTTCACCAGCTTGGCTGTGTTGTTCTAGCAGGAGAAAAGACGACAGACAGAGAGCACGTGTTAGAAGACTGCGGGGGCATGCGTGTGAGTTTTATGGGCCGTGGTGTGGTGAAGTACCTGTTTGAGGTGGTCCACAGTCAGGGGGAGTTTCTGCAGGGTGAGCAGTATGAGCTGCAGCAGGGGGGTGTTAGTGGTGGTCTTTGAGTAGGTGAGCCAAGAGTTCAACAACTTGTAGCCTCCAACTCGAATAAACCTGAGCAGAAGAGATAGTCAAGCATAACCTTGAGAACAAAAAAGGTTTCAAATGTTTCTTTTGATGGATATTATTCTTACCGATTAAGTACATCATGTGACTTTGTCTGCAGTAAGATGTTCAGATACATGCATCTGCTGACCATTTTATGCGAGGCCTTCATGAGACTGTTTGAAAAGAGGAAAACATGTTAGAAATACTATTGGTAAAGGAATTCATGTTTTTTTTTTAGAAGGGATCCAGAAAATAAAATGGTACAGCTTCTCACCTGAAGACTTTAGCAACTCCCTCAAGGCTTCGTAGCTCTCCATCCTTCCCCAGCAGAGCTTCAACTCCTTTCAGCACCTCTCTGGGGTCCACTGGGCCCACGGCCATAGCTGCTTACTGACAGAGGGAGGGAAAACAGGGGTTATTCGTGTGCTTATGCCACTGGGGAAAATCTGGATATGACACGAAATCACCCAGTCAATACTGAAATAATGAGATCATGGCACTTCAGGAGAGCTCACTGGAACAGCACAAGGACAACGTTGAATCTTTGAAAAGTTCGTAGTAATGTACATTTACCAAGGCGTCTGTGGATCTGAAATAACTTTGAAACAACAAATTCTGAAGACGCTGGGAACAAAAATGGTCACATGACTACCAAAGACATCACAGAACAGCAACTCTGCATGTATGCATTCAAAGAACGGAGAGAAACTCCTAAATGTTTTATATATTGTACTTAATCAGATACGGATGTCTTATCAGTTTTCTGGCTCACACCTGATGTGATTTGAAATCACAAGTGCGATCATGACCACAGAACAAGCCGTGTCCGTTCTGTTCACAACAGCAGAATGTGAAAAAGTAGTGTATTCATTAATAAACACACTACTTCAAACAACAGTTGGTTCTCAAATTCATGTTTCATCTTTTAGAAAATTATATTATTGTAACATAAGATTATTACTAGAGCCCCAAAATATACTCCAACTGACTACAAAGAATCCTCCTCGGTAAATAAAATGTTTAATATATGATGTCTGGTGGGCTGTCAGTATTTACTGGACTTACTGTTACTAGAAAGGGGCAGCTGCTACAACTGTTATAGTTTTAACATCTGACTGCAGACTGAATTATACAGCGTTCATGTAACCAATCTTCTAGAATGATTGAGTAAGTCTGTCACTTATTTAATTATACGAGAAACTCAAACTGGGTGACTGGTTATGCGAGCGCTGCATAATGTAGTTCATAATTTGAAATGATCAAAGATAAACATAGAAGTAAAATGTTATATTACATGTGTCATGTCACTGTCATAAACCCACCTGCTTTTTATATACACTGTACATTACCCAAAGTAAACATCACAGGTACAAAGGACATGTAAAATAATATAATGGCTGTGATCAGTAATGTGCATTCAGATTATTATGTAATTTAAATAATGAGAATTATACAAGAGCAAAATTTGAGAATGCACTTAAGAGTTAAACATAGTTTTTACAATTTCTTTTATTAGCAATTGAGTAATTTTTGTAATCCTCCAGAAGTTCAATTGTAGCACAACTAATACCATTTATCACAAGTATTTCAAGAAAAACTAGGGAGGGCACAGTAAAAGTGTTCAAATGATTGACTGGATTTTCTTGTTTATCAGAAAAGCATTGTCACACGTCAGCTGTAAAGCACACAGGGACTCTGGCATTAATATCATATTTCCTTGTTAGACACTGCTGTGATCCATCTGTCTATAACCTAACATCAATAGATGAAAGATCCTATAATAAAATGAGATGTCTGTAAACACTTACAAACCGAAACCGTTACAATATTATAAGTAACACTTGTTATAAAATCTGAAAGCATGAAAAAATATTACAAAGACTTTACCCATATCCACAGTTGTCATTGCTATGGGGTTGATGGATATAAAATGCATAGGACCCACACTAGCTTCAGTCTTTCAATTTAATTTTAACACTTTAAATACTAATTTGATACAATGTACTTATTGTGTACATACTTGTTTTTACACTGTGTTTATATTTTAAAAATACCTGCATGTAAGTATTTTTGTAACTGCATCAACAGAACCTACCCATGAACCCACCCTGACCTAACCTTACCAGTTTCCCACCTTAATGCTTTGCAATACACAATAAGTACAATGCACAAAATAAATACACAAGTAATAAAATATATACTTTTTTTTGCTGTAAGTACATAGTAGTTAAATACACCTAATATAAAGTGGGACCAACATGTATACTAATTTTAAACAGTAAGCTTTAAATATTTTCCTATAATACTGGGGTTTTTCAAATCTCAGTACATTAAATGGACCTTTTTATTTATGTTTTCATGTTTTAAGTATGTTTTATGTATACAGAAGTCTAGAACCACTAAGTGGGGGGAAGAATTCCCAAAATTATTTTTTGAAGTGCCTTAGTGAGTCTATTTCCTCATTATAATTTTTTATATGTAATATTACATATTAAATACATATTACCCCAATAATATTGGCAATTTTGTCCATATTTTGGCCAAAAAACGTGTTAAATGAATTTTAATGATTATAATAATTTTGAACATAATGTAATGTGAAAAAATATATAATGAAGGAAATAGACTCTGAAAGGCTTACAAGACTTTATCGATATCCAGTTGCAAGAAACTCCTTAAGTAAATAAGTGTATTATCACTAAGGGTTAAGTTAAGGGGTTTTGTGCGACTGAACACAAGACTTTCTAAGTTGTATGTCGCCACCATGTGGTTATTTCTAAATATACACAAATACAGAAACAGTGTATTTGCCACGCAGCAATAAGAAATGCAAGTATCAAATGTGATCAAGATATATTAAAATACAGAAACAAGTAGAATATATGCAATAAAAACGGTACATTATTAGACAAATGAAATGGACATATGCCAATGATAATAATATCTGACGTAGTTAAGTTAATTACAAAGAGAGAGAGAGAGAGAGAGAGAGTGAGAGAGAGTGTGAGTGAGTGAGTGAGTGAGGGAGTGAGAGAGTGAGAGAGAGTGAGAGAGAGTGTGAGTGAGTGAGTGAGTGAGTGAGAGAGAGAGTGAGAGAGTGAGTGAGTGAGAGAGTGAGTGAGCGCGAGTGAGAGAGAGCGAGAGAGAGTCACGTGATTTGCCCTGCCCACGCGGAGCATCAGTGAGTATTTCTTCTTCAGTTCCTCTCACTACAGCACACTTGACTGGACACCAGCGAGACTAACCAACTAACTACAGCAGAAAATGAACAACGGGACGAATTACACATGAAATAGAAATATACACCGAATGTATAGAGATTTTTACGACTGTTAAGCATGCAAGTGTTTAGCAACGTTTGAATGCATGTTCTACATAATTTCCAAGACAGTGATAAAAGGTCTACTAATGTCGAAAAATGAGAATTTACTCACTTTTGATCGTGTGAGAAATCAGGTTTTGTCTTACCCGTAACACTGTTGTTGAAGAACTTTTTATAGTCACAACCGAACTCCTTAAACACCGAACAATACACACAATTCCTGGAACCGTCACAGTTGTCATAACAAACAAGAAAAAGTCAACAAGATTGTACATTCACTGGAAAGAAAAGATTAACATTGTATCTGTCAGGTTTCTGATGGAATGCAGATGTGAAGAAAACATTGTTTTCACTTTTAAAGTTACATTACACCCTGTCCTGTATAAGACTCTTCCTACAGCGCTATAGATCAAGTTCAACACCATGCAACCTACTTTCACTTTTGAATCGAGAGTAACATTTTGTAAGTCGCTTTGGATAAAAGCGTCTGCTAAATGACTAAATGTAAATGTAACATAAACAGCTGGCATCTTTAAGCAAATAGCAATATTCGTTTTTTGTTAGAACTCGTCAACACTTAAGCATCCAGTGTTGTTCTGACTAAAGTCCAGCAATATGAATTTATGCATCTGCTCAATAGTGGCCACGGGGGGGGGTTGATTTGCCTTCTGTCGAAGTCTCAATCTCTCATACAGCAGCTCGCGCTGAGCTGACAGCGGCTCCTCTGATTGGCTGAAGTCTGCGGTAAACCACGCCCACTGTCTTTAACCACTTGTGTTCGTGAACGGCTGTCTGGTCGCCATCTTTGAATTCCAACAAGCTTTTAAAAACACAACGGCTATGTTCCCCCGCCTGGCATTTGTCTTGCTCGTTTACAAAGTGTTACTATATTTACCCCGCTAGCGACTCACGGATATTAAGACGCTACCTCGAGCTGTATATGGGGATGATGGCGACGCGAGACAGCCGTTCCGAGCTACAGTATTTCCCGTAGATCCAGTCAGAAAAACAGCCACCATTGCCTCGAGTGATCTGAGCAAAGGACAACCCGTCCGCCATTTTAAAGCGAAGTCGACAAGACAAATAATACCCTATCTACGCACTCGTTAAGCACACAACACAAAAAATGCAATCTTTATAGTCAGACTGCTATGCATTTTTATATATTATCATTGCCTAGGGAGGTTTATTTCACCAAACTAGCTCAACGGGTATCCAGTTCCGCCAACTAATAACACCTAACGACATTATTATGAACAAAATGTTGCATCTCAGTCCGTTTTTCTCTCTATCCGTTCGACTAAATCCAGAGGCACCACTTGGCAATCTTTATGTGCAGATTGCGTTGGTTGTTCCAGTGAGCTCTCCTCTGAAAAGAATGCAGTTTATAAAAAGCCCCAATTGAATGCGGTCACTTCCTGGCTCTGCCTATGGCAATCTTTATGTACAGATTGCTCATGACTAGCGATGGCTAGCTTATTATTCGATGATTTATCGCTACTTTAATAATCATTAGGATTGCTCCGTCTCACACACAAAGAGAAGCAGGGCGTTGAAGCCACTGCTCTGGCTTTGCGGTGTGAGCTCATACACTAGTCTCGCTTTATCTCAGCATGCCGTCTGCTTCTAGAAACTGTGGCGCATTTAGGTCGCCACGCTCTATACAGCTAGGAACTTTTAATCCCGATTTATATCTGGAATCATTTTCAACAGACAACTGGTTAACTGTTACGTAGTTTAGATTCAAATTGGTTTGAAAAAACACTTACTATTAATACCTCTCCTCTGCGTCTCGGGTTGCTATTAATATATTGTGCTTAACAGCAACAATGTTCAGCTTTTTAACAGTTTAAGAGAACGTAAACTGTCATGACTTTAGCATTATTGGCTGAAAAATGGCATAATGGGCGGGATTGTGGTGGCTGAAATTGAGCTTTTCCTTCTTGAACAATCTGGAGCAAAAAAAGTAGTAAGCGAATGTCCGTTACTCGAGTAGAACAATTGAGTTTTTGGGGCTTTGATCTTCGCACAGTTGAAAAATCCTCGACGCCAGATCTTCACTGAGACCGACTCAGATCTGAAACGAAACAACAGCACAAAGGAACATTAGAGAAAAGCGAATGTTTGGCAGCGGAAATCCAGAAAACGATCAAAAGGTAGTTTTTGCCGATAAAAACTAATGTGGTAGCCGAACTTTGGGATAAAAATCGTCTTTTAAATCGCAAAAAGTTGGAGAGCCGTCCTCCGATACGACACTTACCTCAGACAAATCCAGGAATGCTTCAGTAAGGGTGGGACTCGCTTTATATAGTTCGGACGTTTTTCGCGTCATCCCGGGCTCGCGCGCGCGCTGTCAGCACAAAATGGAGTTGATGATCACGCGCTCCGCTAGAAACTACCTTCTTCTGTGTGTTCAAGGACGAGCCCATCCCCCACTCCGGTTTCCGGTGATTTTACGTGCTTTCTATGCAAAGATAATCATTAATGTGTTGGATTTTTTTTAATGAAAGTAACGTAAGAATTCACTCTTCATCACTGTGCAATAATATAGGCGTATTCGTTTATGCAAATTCAAGAACTAGCTGTTGTAAGGCAGATTCAGCCTTTATGTAAATCACTGTAACGCTATTATGTTCAAAGTGTGGGTTAAAAGTAAACATTCATTCATTTAAACGATAATTTATATAACCACATATAAGACGTTTATATAAGACATAACAACATTTATATAAGACAAAAATGCAAAACATTGGCACAAAATGCAATAATTAGCTGGCAAACTGACCAACACGAAGGGTCGTTTCAGGAAACGTTTCACATAAAAATACATTTTTTACATTGATTTCTGTCTGAAATATTTGACTAGGTAAACTGTATGAATTCATTTTAAACGATCTCCTTTAAAATGAAAATGTGAGAACAATAAACGCGCACTTCCGTCACAGTACACTGTAACCTCGACAACTTCCTTTGATACAAAACAAAATGGCAGCCTCCTTACAACGCATTGGAATAGTTATCTGCCGCACATTTCCTGTCATTTTACAACGAAATATTCAAGCACAGGTTGGTTGTTTGGTTACAGATACATATATTAATTGATGTTTTTTTTATACAGTATGTATAAATATGTCTGTTGCTGTCCACTCATTTCGCGTGCAAACAACATCAACAAACATAAAGGACAAATTACGCGTTTTGTATTGCAGAGAATCCGTGATTGGAAAATAAGTGCTCCAGTGCTGCATCTGAATTTTCGTGCTTTATCATCACCATCATCTTCATCATCTGCTGATGACACGGATTCAGCTGAGGTACTGTCTAGATATTCAGACAGACCATGGGAATACTTAGAAAGTGAAGGTAAATATGATTGATTAGATGATTAAAATGAATTACTTGTGGTTAAAACTGCGTTTAATGTTGCTCAAATCTCTCTTTAGAGTACATTGAGCGCTATGGATCAAAGCCTGTTTGGTCTAACTACAGAAGGAATCATAAAGGGGGCGTCCCTCCTCAAAAGACAAGAAAGACCTGTATTGTAAGTTCACATTTGTTTTGAATTTTGATTGATTGATTGTTCTTCAGACTTTTTTTTCAGTCCATTCAATTTGTATTAATGAGGATGATTGTCTTGTCATAGAGAGGTGACAAGATATGCGGCAACCCTTGTCCCATCTGTCGTGATCCAAACATCATTGTCCATTACAAGGTTTGTTTTTCGATTCTGTCTTTTTTGTGTGTGTGAGGACAATGTATTTGCTTTAATATACACGCTTTTCCTCTGCAGAATGTGAACCTGTTGCAGCAGTTCATTAGTCCTCAAACAGGAATTGTGCATGATCCCACTCGAACCGGTAATGAATTTCTTAATACATTCAAGTGTCACATTTCTGGTGTGATCATGATCTGATCAGCACTTTTCATCTTCAATTGTTTCCTCAGGTGTTTGTATGAAACAACAGAAACTACTTAACAAGGCCATTGAAACTGCTAGAGATTGTGGTAAATTGACACTTTTATTATTGTTATAAGTGCCAATGTGCACAAACAAGTCATTTTATGAAAAGAAATGATCAGTTTCATTATTTGGTGCACAAGTGCTTAATGTGATGTTTTTTTTTTCTTCCTTCGTTTAAGGTTTACTTTCTGTCCAGTTACCTCATGTTGATTACTCTAAAGAGGACTACTCAAACACTCATGGTGCTGTAGCACCAACTCCTGCCCCATTTTCTCTCAGCTCTGGAGAACTGTGGTATCCGTGGTATGGAAGTATAAAACCAGATGAGCGAGAACTGGCAAGAGTGAAGCGGATCTACAAAGACTACCTGAAACCAGATGTTTGAATCTTGATGTAAAAGACCTTTACACATTAAGAGCAGATGCTGTGTATTTTACATGAGAATGAGGCAGTTAGGGATAGACTTACAGTCTTTACAATGGCAGGTCCTAAATCACATGTAATTTTTAAAACTAATTTATGGCGTTTTGTCTACTGAAAGCTTTTTGGAAAGACATTTCATCAAATGAAAAAATCTGTATTTTGTTAAACAGCAGTACAATCCATTAAACGCACTGTACTTCTATCCCTCACAAACTCATTTTCATTCCTATCAGAAAGGACATTGTGCTACCCTGGCTAAGGTCTGTTTCAAATAGCGGTTGGAAGTTTGATCCAAATGATGTTTCCATAACAGTACTTATGAGCAAGAAGAAAATGTTACATTTTGTCCAGGCAAGACAACAAGCATAATATATGAAATCTCCAATAAACTTGACTTTGTTGCAAAAAATGTTTTATTTGTTTTTCCATGAGATTTGGATGCATACTTTATATTCAAATCAAGTTAGTCAATAGTTTATTTCCTCATTCAAGACAGATGAGCTACAGGAAGCATCACTGTATGAACATTTATATAGGTTAAACACTTTGGAGCTGGTTTTGAATGTGAGCTTAATGACCTGAACACAAGTGTTCATTCTATAAAGGCAGTTTAATACTAAATATATGCATCCGCCGACAGACACCATTATCAAACTGCACACTTCTAGCCACATCTGTTCACATTTGATAGTGACACAGTATGTTTTCTAGCATTGCATCACATGGATGAACAGAGCTGGTAATGATATGGCCTGAATGTAAGCATAATACAAGAATGCCAGACATCACGACTAATGAACAAGCGCTGTATGTATAAATTGTCAGCAAGTAAAAATACTGATTTGGAATTGGTCTTCACCTATTTTAAAAGTAAAAGACGTGAAAAACCCATCCTGGTATTGTAGGGTTTGTGTATATCACCCTACACAGTTTGCATGCAGGTGCTCAGCATAATCTGTCAATTTACCAAGAAGGATTTATTTCAGTATTGAGGCTTTAAAAATTAGCAATGTAGATGCAACAAAAAGCCCTTCAGTGATGTAGTTTGACACTTGTTATTAATACCAGCCGTTGTTCATTCTTTAGGCTTGTTGACCAGGGTTTCTCCAAGAGCCTCCAGCACTTCTCTCTTGTAGTCGTCAAAGTCTCCATCAATCTGGCTGATCGACTGGTCCTCAACCACCCACAGCTGGCACTGGGTCTCCGTGATGAGCCTGGCATCGTGGCTCACAATTATCACAGCTAAAAAGATTCATATTAAATGTTAATAATAAAGACTTTACCCCCTGGTTTCCACTATCATAATCATTGTATATAGTTTAGAAATCTTACAGAACATCTGAATGGATTTACATGCACACAAGATCATTCACCACAACAAATAAAATTAGTGGGAAAAAAAAAACATACCTCCTTTGTATTCATTGATGGCTTCTGACAATGCATCAATCGACTCAATGTCCAAGTTATTTGTGGGCTCATCCTGTACATTTGTATGGAAAAAAAATGTTAAAGCTCCCCAGAAATGCTAAGAAACACGCAGCGTTACTCTATGTGTTGACGTCATTTTAACTGAAACAGGAAGACAGGGCGGGACATATCAAGCAGCCCCGCCCCTTTTTAAATTAGCCAATAGCGTTCGTTTATATCACAGCTTGGGCTAGAGCCGTTCAGAGCCGTTGAGCTCCGTAAAGCTGCATTTGACGGGGTATGCCAGCCACAATCTCATCCATATTGCTATAAAATATAGCATTCTGTGTAGAATTCAAATAGCTCCGATACATTTTGTGGTCTGCGCCGACTCGCGTATGTGATCCGCTCCGTGCTATCGTGTCTCTGGACCTGAGCAGAGTGTGTGTGCGGTGCGGTGGTTAGCGTGACACAGCACGAAACCAGACTTCTTTTTTCCTCGATGGAAAGCTTATTTAGTTTGAATCGTTCCCTGTCCCCTATATAGTGCACTACGTGCCATTCACTGTACAGAAAATACTAATTCTGTGGACAAGTGACCGATTTCAGCTGCAGCTTCAGCGTCTATTTTATAGTGTAGGGGGCAGGCGCTTCGGATTCTAGAGAGCATTTGATTGGACAGAAAGTTTGATGAGAAGCTGAAGTACGATGTGACGTCAAAAAAATCATTGAACCGTTTTGGCGGAAGTGACGAACTGCAAGCTTTGAATGCTTATATCTTCTAAATGCGAGTTTTGTCTCTGTTTTGGAGCACACTGCCTTATAGATAACCTTAAGACTAACATATTGATACTAACACCCAAACAACTTTAATTTTGATTTCATGGGGACTTTAAAGTACAAATTTTAATGAAATTGAGACATTTAAAACCTTTACTCCTTACCAAGATGAGGACATCAGGTTGTCGACAAGCAAGTTCAGCAAATACCACTCTTGCTTTCTGACCGCCTAAAAATACAACAAAAAACAGGACAATTCAGAAAAAAATGTCAACAAAGGACAGATGACTTTGAAAACCATACATGAATGCATTCCTATCAGCGTTAATTTTGACAGCAAATTTTGATTTAGTTTTAGTCATAGTCTTTTGACTAAAATGCCATTTAGTTTTAGTCATATTTTAGTCATCTGAATTGTTTTTAGTTTTAGTCGACTAAATATCAAGATTTTAGTCGACTAAATCTACAGTAAATTTAGTCGGCTAAAATCTAATGGGTTTAGTTACAGTGTAATGCATTTATTAAGCATTTCTCTAAAATTTCCAAACTCATTATATAGGTTTGATATTAAGGTTATATCATGATAGACAACAATTTAACTGCGGTGACACACAACATGCCTTTATGTTAAAATCAAATAAAACCACTTCTCATAAAGAACAAAAACATGGTCTTCGTTTTATGAAATACCAATGGTTATATAGGCTAATTATGCATTCTTTATAGCAACTTATTTACCATATTCTTCATTCTTTCAAGCAGACATATTTATTTCTATAAATACATTTAGATTAATCTTTAGGGGTACTAAAGTTTTTCAGTCAAGAGCAGTGCGCGATTTTCTGTCTTTCTGTTGTTGCTTGATTAACATGAATGACTCGGACAATAGCAACTAAATTAGGCCTCTGTCCCTTTAAAACCGAATGCACAGCTGCAATGGATGCAATGTACTGATACACGTTCTCCCTACTTTTTACGTTC
>NW_015539970.1:697830-722770 GCF_001515605.1 Sinocyclocheilus anshuiensis
TCAAAACGGATAATTCGACATCATTTTGTGTGTAATTCTCCGTTCATGCGACGTGAAAGAGTAGCTACTCGCGCACTGTGAGACGAGCTTTCTGTGTGTGTATGCTTCAGTGTCTGCGCTCAGAAAACCGGACCGAATTGAGTTCTCTCTTGCGTCGTCAGATTTATCTATATGTCTGCTCTTCTCTTACTCCCACATATTGACATTTTTTAATGTTTTATGCGACGTGCAGCAAGAGTGTATGTTAGCTTATGTCCCGCCGGTTCATATGTACACATCTAACCTCCGAACCACGCAGCAGATTAGTTCTGAATGAATCTCTTACCAAATCGTCCCTCCCTAACATTTTCGTCTCGTTTTTATTCGTTGATGAAAATGTCAATAGATTTACGTCGTAGTTTTTGTCATTTAAAAAGAGTTTTAGTTCGTTATTGTCTCGTTGTCGTCGGTGAAAAAAATTTAATTGACGAAAATTATTCGTCAATGAAATTAACACTGATAGTGCTTACCAGACAGTTTGGAGATCTGGATGGTGTGTGCGTGGCTCTCTAAGCCAAAGCGACCCAGGCACTTCCTGGCGTCCTGGTATTGGAGGTTGAAGTTCCTCTGGAGGTACTCTGTGGGAGACTCTTCCATGTTCAGCTGATCAGCATACTGCTGGTTGAAGAAACCTACTTTCTACAGGCAGAGGCAGAAGAATGAACCAATTACCCAAAGTCAGGTAAAGGTAAAATAAAAAGAATGATTTTAAACATCTGCCCTACCAATCGATGGTTCTTCCTCATCTCTCCTTTTATCTAAAATGAAAAAGCCTCATAATTAACGCCATGAAGGAAACAAATCAACAAACATGAGGAAAAAAATGAGTACACAATGATTTTTATTGATATAAAAGCATTTTTGTTAGCAAATATGAATACTTAATAAAGATAACCGGTACTTACAGGATTTAATTTTCCAGTCAAAAGCAGGAGCAGTGTACTTTTTCCAACTCCATTGGGCCCAACAATGCATACTGAAACAGAGAAAATTAACAGCATTTCCTTGTGTATATTTTTCACCATAATTAAACTACTAGTCATGATTTTACAGACATGTGTGACTTACCCCTGGACTCCATGTCTATACCAAAGTCCACATTTTTGAACAGAGGCTTCTGGCCTTCATAACCAAAGTCAACACCTGGGATTGAAAGAAAAAATAAACCAAACTGGTCATCAATCACCCAACAAGTCTGATAAAAATAAGAAGCCACAATGAGCAAAAGTCATAAAAGACTTACTGTGCAGGCCGAGAATTGGCGGTGAGAGCGGAGGAGGGTCAGGGAAGGTGAATTTGACGGTATATTCTCTTGGTCTCTTGAGGAGCTCTGTGGCCTCACGGCTCTCCTCCTCACGGTGGCTCTTCTTTCCCTTCTGCTGTTTCCTCGTCAGGGCCTCTTTCGTCTGTTTCTCCTGAAAATGAATGATGGAGAATGAGTGGAAGGGTTTGAGAAGACTAGGACTGTGACAAAATCGAGAAAAAGTCAAGGACTTACAGCTTGTTTGGTGGATTTTCCTCCAGCCTTCAGGTCTTTGAGCTTTTTCTCTTGTTTCTCATACTGCTTCAGGAGTTCTTTCTGTTTCTGTACGTACATCTTCTTAAACGTCACTAGGAGACATCAAGCAAACATAAAATACAGTAAGATGATTAAAGGTCTTTCATAAGATTTCATCTGTGTTGCTGTACAGAAACGAAACTCACGGTAGTTGCCCCTGTAGTAGTAGAGTTTCTGGTTGTCCAGGTGAATGATATCTGTACAGACGTCATCTAAGAAACTCTGGTCGTGGGACACAATTAGAAGCGTTTTCTTCCAGCTCTGTAAGTAGCTAAAGGAGAAAATATGAAATGGTGATTCGTCGGAAGAATATAGCACAAAGGTGCGACTTTTTTTCTACTGAACATGCAGCAGCAAGATTAAAAACACAGGAGCCTGACAATCTTTAGTGATGCAATCACTGTGTGACCTCCCCTTAATACAATCAAAACACACCATCAACTGGGAACATTTGAAAGTAGGCTATTTATAATTAGCATGAAATGTAAATACATCAACTAGATGGGTTTGTTTCCTAAATAGTATCGCTTAAAGGAAAAAGTAATTACTTGTTAAGCCATATGACAGCGTTAAGGTCCAAGTGGTTAGTGGGCTCATCCAACATCAGCAGCGTGGGCTCCATGAACAGTGCTCTGGGAGGAAGACAATCATTTTCTCATGTCAGAACAGATTTTATTTTACATTCATAAAATTAATTAATAAATTAATGTATCTTCCTCATTGTGCCCACCTAGCCAGGGACACTCTCATCCTCCAACCACCAGAGAACTTCTTAGTGGGTCTGTTCTGCATCTCTGGAGTGAAAGACAGACCAGCCAAGATCCTACGAGCTTTAGCCTCCGCTGCCGCTGCTCCAATCGCCCTCAACTCCTCATAAACCTGCGAATGACACACACACACCGTTATCTTCGACTACTCCATGGATCAGCATATTTAGAGGGCCTCAGCGAGCTGCTCTCATCTGACCTTGTCGAGTCTCTCAGACACGCTGTCGTCTCCTTTCTCCAGCCGACTCTGTAGCTGCCGTTCCTCCTCCAGGAGCTTCAGTCTGCGCGTGTCGGCCTTCAGCACCGCCTGAACTGCAGGAGTGTCGTCCGCCATCACCTCTGAGGAACGACAAAGAGAGAGAAGTCAGGGACCCGTACAGCTGGATTCAATGTATTATATTTGACTGCTCAAATAGTGAGGATAAAAAAATTGGGAACAGTTTATTATAGCTACTAACTAAAACTATAAAAACATTTTGTCACTTGAATAAAAAAAAGAAACATTAAGTGAAATAAATATAAAAAAGTAAACTTATTTTATTTTATCTAGTTTAGTTTAACTTGATGTACTTACATAACTAAAAATGAAATAAAAATGTATAAATCCAAATCTCAACATGTATAAAAAAAGACAATAAAAATTACAAACACAACAAAATTACTAAAATATTAACTAAAATTAAAATGAAAAAAAAAGAAAAAAATATATATATATATATATATATATATATATATTTATATATATACACACATATATATATATATATATATGTATATATATATTAATAAAACCTATAATAGTATCTTGATTATACTAAAATATCACTGGGTTGTACTGTACCTTGCTCGCAAAGCAGCACATCAATATTGGGAGGAATGCTTAGAGCTCTGTTGGCAATGTGCTTTAGTAGAGTGGTCTTCCCTTTCCTGATTCAAACAGGAGTATGGAAACAGGTTTTACAATCATTACATTTCCTTATGTGCAATGTAGTAATGTCAAATTTAAACCATCAACCCACCCATTTGGTCCAACCAGACCGTATCGTCTCCCAGCAACAATCAGAAGGTCTGCGTTAACAAACAGCTCTTTACCATGGGCTGAAATGCTGAATCTTTCCAACTATAAACATATAACAGAAATTAGTACATAGTACTCGGTGTTTTCAAATGTCTCAATCATCTCCCATTTGTCTAACCTTGATGTCTGAAGCGTTTTCCAGCATGGCCTGTCGAGAGGACAGCTCAGCCTGAGAGACGGAGAAGTCTCCCTCGATGGCGTTCTGAGCTCGAACACTAGCCACCTGCCGCTCATACTCCATCTGCACAGCACAAGAGGAAGTGTCTACAATCAGTGTTGCTATTGTCAACTAAAACTATTATTTGGTTATTTAAAAAAAATTGAAATATACACTCATGGCCAAAAGTTTTGGCAGTGACATACATTTTGTGTTTTGCAAAGTTTGCTGCTTAAGCTGTTGTGGTGCTTATTCACATTGTTTCTAGATTATTGTGTAGAGTGATCAGATGCATTTTAAATAATTCCTAAAAGCTTCATTGGCCAAAAAAATTAGCTTATCACAAAAAAATGTTTTTTTTTTTTTTTTTGATCCTGACACAAAATGACCAGCTAACATTAACCGACTAATCATATCAGCAGCACATGTGAAAGTGTGAATGAGTACTAGTCTGGTAAAATCACTTTCATACTAATTAGATTGTAAGATCAGACTGATTGCTATAAAAGGAGGGAAGAAGCACTTCCAATCATTGTGTTCTTGTTAGCAATGGATACCTCCAAAGAAACACGTGCAGCCATCATCGCTTTGCATCAAAATGGCCTCACATGCAAGGAAATTGCTACAAAGAATACTGCACCTGAAAGAACCATTTACCGGATCATCAAGAACTTCAAGGAGAGAGGTTCGACTGCAGTGAAGAAGTCTTCAGGACGTCCCAGAGTGTCAAGCAAGTGCCAGGACCGTCTCCTCCTGAGGAGTCCGCTACTAGGGGTAGGGATGGGCGGATCGATCCTTAAGTATCAATACTTTCGATACTGATGTTGTATCGAAAGGACCGATCCTCACAAAAATATCGATTCTAAAGTGCATTTTTTAACAATTAATTTTATTTATTTATCAAGAAATTCGGTGCATAAAATAAGCTTCTAAGTGGAAAAATAGACTACATTAGCGAACAATTGTGTTGGATAGAACTATTTCTCCTGCTCAGCGGAACACACGCAAATGCTGAAAGACAGAACCTATCAATCACAGACTGACGCATGGCTCACAGTGCTTGTTCAAATAGGGCTGCGTTTCCCAAAAGCAGGGCTGGACTGGGACAAAAAATCAGCCCAGGCATTTTTTGGTCCAGGCAGCCCACCACCATTTATATACAGTGGGTACGGAAAGTATTCAGACCCCCTTAAATTTTTCACTCTTTGTTATATCGCAGCCAACATTCTGTCGGCCCCTTAAGTGCGTCGGCCCACCGGGGAAATGCCTGGTATGCCCGATTACCAATCCAGCCCTGATCAGAAGCATAAGTAGATCTTAAGAAACCACTGCCATTGTTACTATATATAAAATTTATTCTGAAAAATGCATCACGGTTTCCACACAAATATGAAGCAGCAATAATAATAAATGTTTCTTGAGCAGCAAATTATATTAGAATGATTTCTGAAGGATCATGTGTTGTTATATTTCACAATATTGCTGCTTTTACTACTTGTTTTTTTTTTTTTCAAATAAGTGCAGCCTTGGTGTGCATGAGACTTCAAAAAAAAAAAAAAAAAAATCTTACTGACCCCAAACTTTTGTGCACATGTAATATTTATTTTAAATTGGCTAGTTTGTGCAAGTACATTTATTTAAACTGGTTGTTAAAAGTTCAAATGGATTGTGTTATGTTCTGTAATTGCTGTTAATAAATCTGCCAGAAAAAAAAATATGCTAAAGTTTCACCTTTAGGGGTACAACAGCCTGGCAGCCTTTTAAAAACGAGTGGTTTTACCACAGTATTTGTACTACAGTATTTGTTTACCACAGTATTTGTAGTATAACTGCAGTAACCACAAATTTACCATGGTAATAATAATAATTATACATTTTAGTACTTACCATGTTAGCACTTTTAGCACTTACCAGTAACACCATGTTTATTTTTCATGAGGTACCCTCAAAGGTGCACCTTTGTAACTTATCTACCCTTAAAGCATGCATACTTGTATGGTACTAATATGCTGCCTTTTAGGGGTATAGGTGCACCTTTGAGGTTACTGCTCCAGTAAAGGGCAAAAATACAATTATAGTATATTTTATTTCTGACAAAAAAAGGCCTATGAAATGTTAAAAACGTGGCTTTAAAATCTAATATTAAGTGAGTATAATTACTGATTATATTCTTTTAATAAATTAAAAGATCAGTTTAGTTTAGAAGTATCAGTATCGATATTGACGATACTGGGCTTGAAACTATCGGTAACGAATTGAAAATAAAATAAGAGGTATCGCCGATCCCTAAGCTACAGAATCATGTCACCAGCAGTGCAGAGCTTGCTCAGGAATGGCAGCAGGTTGGTGAGAGAGCATCTGCATGCACAGTGAGGCCAAGACTTTTGGACAACGGTCTGGTGTCAAGAAGAATCGATTGTTTTGAAAAAGAAAAGGTGAACGCTACCATGAGTACTGTGTTGTGCCAACAGTGAAGCATCCTGAGACCATCCATGTGTGGGGTTGCTTTTCAACCAAGGGAGTGGGCTCTCTCATAATTCTGCCCAAAAACACTGCCATGAATAAAGAATGGTATCAAAACGTCCTGCAATAGCGACGACTTCCAACGATCCATGAATAATTTGGTGATGATCCGTGCATTTTCCAGCATGTTAGAGCACCATGTCACAAAGCCAGAGTGATAAAGAAGTGGCTCGAAGATCATTACATTGAAATTTTGGATCCGTGGCCAGGCAACTCCCCAGATCTCAGTCCCATAGAGAACCTGTGGTCAGTCCTCAAAAGGCGAGTGGACAAGCAGAAGCCCACAAATTGTGATCAAATCCGAGAAATAATAAGGCAAGAGTGGATCGCCATCAGTCAGGATTTGGCCCAGAAGCTGATATCCAGCATGCCAGAGCGAATTACAGCGGTTATGAAGAACAAGGGTCAACACTGTAAATATTGACTCATTATATATTTTTGCCAATAAAAGCCTTTAAAACTTATGATTTTCAGTATACCATAGACACATGTGGAAAAATAATCTACAAATACTGAAGCCGCAAACTTTACAAAACACAAAATTAATGTCACTGCCAAAACTTTTGGCCACGCTTGTACATATTAGATTAGAAAACCTTAAAGATTAGAAACATTGCCTTGGAAACTAACTGCAACCAAATAATCTTAAGAATAAGTTGTACTCAAATTACACTGAATAAAACTAAAACTAATTAGAAATATAAAAAACCGGTAAAAAAAAATGACAAAAGCACATTGCAAAAACATGAAAACTAAAATCAAAATGAATATATTAAAAAAAAAAAGGTAATTCAAAATATAAATAAATACTACAAGAATATATAAATAATATAAAAATAACACCTCTATAAAATACATTAGAGTATTCAAAATTTGCATACGCTACCTTTTTCTTTTTCTTCTTCTTCTCTTTTTTACTCAAGTTAGCAAAAGGGTCGTCCTCTTGTTTCTCTTTGGCCTGCTCAGCTGCGAGGGCATCCTCGGCACTCTACGGGACAGGAAGCAGGATATCAAGAAAATAAGGACAAAGAGATAGAAAGTGGATGAATGAACACTTGGAAATTATGAATATTTGGAATACAAAAAGAGAAAATTGTTGTACCATCATTGTGTCATTTTCATCACTCTTTTCCTCCTCTTCTTCATCTTCATCATCATCATCATCACTAGGAGGAGGGCGAGCAGGCTTCCCTTTCTTAAAATCACAGAAAAGACACTATGACAAACATTTTACTACAATACTTATTTTCATTCACCATGCGCTGACTTTCTCTCTTACTTTTATTAATCAAAAGTGACAGTAAAGACTTTTATAATGTTGCAAATCATTTATATTTCAAATAAATACTGTTATTTTGAACTTTCTATTCATCAAAAAAAGTATCATGGAGTCTACAAAAATATTAAGCGGCACAACAGCTTCCAATAATATAATACATAATAATAATATAAAAACTTTTTGAGCAGCAAATCAGCATATTAGAATGATTTCTGAAGGATCGTGTGACACTGAAGACTGGAGTAACGATGCTGAAAATTCAGCTTTGCATCACAGGAATAAATAACATTTTAAAATGAAACGGTAATATTACTCAACTCTGTCATCTTAAGCGAGATTCCAAATCACGAAGAGTGTGTACGCACATTTTAATGCATAAATACGTACATAAACATACAAAAATATCTTAATCTGACCTTGGGCTGTTCCTTCTTGCCTTTCTTCTGAGACTTCTCCTGTTCTTTCTCTTCAATTTCATCTTCCTCCTGTCAACATTAAGATGCCCTTTAGGTTGCACACACTTGGAATTTTTTTTACTGGCTTTTCAAAACAAATCGTATCCATCAAAACCTGAGTCACACACCTTAGATGGTTTAGCAGCGGCTTTCTTGCCCTTCTTCCCTCCTTTCTTTTCATTCTCATCTTTCTTCTCCATCTCTTCATCTTTTTCCTCCTCTGAGGCTTCCTGTGTTTGAGAGAAGAGAGTAAACCAAAGATCCTGGAGGAAAAATCAGAGCACCGCTCACCAATCAGACATAGTGTTAGTAAGACAGACTGGAATGTACAGAAAAGGGTTAGTTTCCATGATGAGCGAAGCACTTCCGTGTAGCAATAAAGAAACAAAACTGCAAGGTGGGAGAAAGACAGAAGATGTGAATTTGGAAGAAAGAAAATAGTGAATAAGAATATAAAGAAACAATCCCATGTACCCACCTTTATTATCTTAGGTTTAGCCTTATCTTTTTTCTTGCCCTTGGTTACCTTCTCAACTTCCTGAATCACATACATACACGTACAGAAACAGGCACATGTGCTTATGAATGTAGAAATATTCAAAATGCAGCCCAATATGTTCTTCCCTTCTGTATAACAAACAATGTGACTGCATGCAATCTTGATTACTGGAATGATTTGAAATGATAAATGACATGAATCAGCCTGAATTAAGACGGATGACGGATGAGTGGCAATATTACATGAATCCATTAAGAAACTTCACTTTTAATGTCTGAAACAATGAGTGCACTGGCACTGATCTGGAAAAGAAAAGAATTAATGCAAATGGAATGAATTGCACTGGGAATGTCATGAAGAGAGAGAGAGAGAGAGAGAGAGAGAGGACATGTGGGATTGGCTGGAATGGGACTGAAAGAGGAATAAACACAATATTACAGAGGATGAGTTATGTGGTGTGTGATGCATATGTACTGTTGGTTAGGTATATGAAATCTGATGATGCTGTAAAGATAATATCATGAACAGCGATAGTACAGACAGCCACTAAAACTATTGAAACAATATGTAAATATGAATTTAACAATGTCGTCCATGCAATTTCTCTTTACTAGAAAATAGTAGTAGTTTAGCAGTTTATAGCAGCAATTTAAATCGTAAATTCTTATTCTTATAAAGTTTCAGAAAAACTACTTATACTCCATATGAAACTATTTCAAACAGCATTTTGCCAATTCAATTAGTTACTATTTGCTACAAATTCATTTTAGTGCTTAATATTAATTTAGAGCCTACGTGGTATATTTGTACTTTGTTATTTTAAAACTAACTAGTGAGGGTAAACATTGACGAAAGATAATAAACTACTTATATAAACATATAATGCATATCAATTTTAACCTGAAATCTAAAAAAATAATAAAATAAATTCCATGGATATGAAACTAATATTTGTGATACACTGATCTGATTTAACTGTAATGTATAAAGCATTATATAAATAAAACTGACTAATTTCCCATAAAACTAAACATACGTTTATGTTTATTTCATGTATGTGTATATAAGTCTATACATGTACATATAAACTAAACCCGATACATAATGACTGACACTGAAACGGGAAGCACGCACCTTTGAGCTCTTCTTGCTTTGGGGTTTCTCATCAACATCGTCATCATCGCCTGCATCCTCTTCATCGTCATCACTTTGCCCCTGACTCAGAGCAGCAAATATGTTGCCACCCTGACAGAAAGAGAAGGACAAAAAATATATATATAAAAATCAAAGCTCTGTGGATCGGATCACATGACTTAAATTGCACTGTTCTATACACTGTGCAGCAGGAGGAAAATTATTCTGTCCACAAAGTGCATCCCAGTGAAGAGAAGTACCGCATAGTATATCAAAGCAACTCACTTTGTTTTTCTTTCCTCCTTTGACTGGAGCAACTACTGCAAAACAAAAATAAACCATGATGTTAAATATGTGGTGTGATGTGTGACATACTGGCACAAACCAAGTTTATGACATTACCCTCTTCCTCTTCTTCATCTTCATCACTGGGCTGGACTGACAGTTTCTTGAGGCGCTGCATGACCTCTGCATCATCATCATCATCCTCATCGTCTCCTGGTTTCCCTTTCCGCTTGTCTTTCTTTTTGTTCTGAGGCTAACGGCAAATGAAAACGCAATCCAAAAACATAACATATTTGACTGCAATTAAATGTACTTTAAATTTAATTAAATATATGGTAACACTTTATTTTAAGGTGTCCATGTTACACATGTTAAATGTACTATTATAATAACAATAATTTATGCATAATTACATGCGAGTAACCCTAAGCCAAACCCTAACCATATAGTAAGTACATGTAGTTAATTAATACTCAGTACTGAAATATATAATTACACTGTAACAATGACACCTTAAAATAAAGTGTAACCAAATATATTTTTATATTTATAAACATTGGAATTAATTCAAATAATGCACCTGTTTCCCTTGTGCCTCTTTCACTGGTGGTTCTTCTACTTTTTCTGGTTTAGTATCTGATGCCAGCTCCTCAAAAAACTGTCAAGATAAAAATAAAAATATAAAAATACAGAAATATGCATAAAACAATTCTGATGTCAGTCAGAGGTATTGGTTTTGAAAATGTATTTATTATTATTTTTGCAATCGTGTTTGGTTCTGTTAGAGCTGGTGCAACTCAGGAAATATTATTAAACACATTTTAATTACATATTAATAAGAGTAACTAAAAATTAAACATCAGATAATGCTTAGATAAAAATAGTTCGGATTTTTTTTTTACATTTGTTCGAACTTGAATGAACTCTTGAGTTCAAGCATAATGCTTATAATGAAAGTTATAACAAATCACAGTCATGAATTAACACAAATAAAAACTTACACTCTTCTTCCCCCTCTTATCCTTCTTTCCTTTTTTGACATTTTTTTCTAAACAAAGAAAAATGATTATGTTAAGCACTTTTGTAGACAGAAATACACTCAAACACACTAAACAGACTCAAATGACAATGCCACAGAAAGAATGGTTTGTGTATAGGTTTAAAACAACAGCTTTCTCAAAAAACCTAGTGAGCTGACTACCGAGACAGCATTTTTTGGCAGCACAGGAACGTTCCCCCCCCAAAAAAATGCTGTCTAGGTAGGCAGCTCACTAGGTTTTGAAACAACCGCTATATCAGCATTTAAAACTTGCGCAGTTGAATCTAGGCCTGCCACGATAACATCTTTTTGTTGTGCGATATATTGCCCCAGAAATAATTGTGATAAGCAATATTATTGTCATTTTAAACACCATTTTATGCCACTGAATATATAATCATAATGTAACAGCATAATAATGCAAGAAGGCCTACACACTTCCAAATGACAATAAACTTTTGATTCTTAAGAATATTTAGATTATGGAAATGAAGTATCAAAATATTAGATACCTTACAAAACTTGAATAAATAGTAAATAAACATTTTCTAACAAAAAGTGCAAAGTAACAAGTAAAAAAAGAGAAAAATGCACAAAGAACTTGTATGGAGATTTTTCCATCTACAGATTTTTCCCGGACCTTCATTTCTCTGTAAATTAAGGGTGCACACTATTGCTGAAAAACACAATCAATGCTTAGCAGTCAGATGTAATCTAAACCCAACTTTAACCAGTGGATGAATGAGGTTAAAATTTAGTGCAAATCTTTAGAATTGGTTAAAAACAAGAAAGCTCTCAAATTGTTTTCATTTTTGGGGCATGTATAAACTAATGTAAAAAGCCCCTTTTGGTTTGTTTTATTTGTTCTATTTATTTTATTTTATTTTCTTCTTTATTATTGGTTTATTGTGATCTTGTTTATCACTGGTTATGCTCAACCTAAGGCTGTTCACGTGTTGTTAGATTATGTGATGTGTTTATGTACCTTGTTTGTTTGTTGTAAATGGATGCATAATAAAAAAAAATGTAAAAAAATAAAAAATAAAAACTTAGCAGTCAGATGTCCGTATACATAAAGGCACAGATCCCTAAACAAGGCCATATCTGCAGATGAAACTTTGTTTGTAGAAGCATTTTTTAATTTGAACAAGCACCTCATGACTACACCACGTTATGTACGAGAAGCTGCAAAACACACAGGCGCAAGTGGAATGTACAAAACATGGTGACATTAATGTTTAAGTAAATATAATGGGCGACATATTGCGTCACCAAAAATGATTGAGGTCATGGACATATATTGTGCGATAAGTCGATATATTGATTATTGCGACAGGCCTAGTTGAAACATGGATCAAAAAGCGAATATGGTCTTAAATTTTATCAAGTGATGCAATGAATGCACCACCATAAACTCGCTTCTGTCGTAAGCTAATGGGATAAGCAAAAAATATAACAACAATATTATAATATACTATAATATAATATAATATAATATAATATGAATATATTAATATGTAATAATATATATAAATACAATTAAATTCAATTAAATTTGAGTCCTATCCATGGCTCTTTCATGACAATGTAGACCGTGTGTTTAAGACTTTTATTTTGAAAAGAGAAGGTCGCCATGGTTAATAAGGGGCGTGAGCGTCTTGCAGTAGGTCGCGTTCGCCGCTGGATGCCGCTGTAACGGGCAGATCCCGCTTCTAGAAGGCGATGGACGCATGCGCAGTTGCGTAGACTGGCTCTGGGCAAGGACATTAGGAGAGTGACATTTGTGTAACGTTAACAGCAGATTCATATTCTTTCTAAATCACACAGAAATTTGCGTCAATCAGATTTGGATACACTCTCGCATCTCTGCACAGTGAGCTGACGGTCCACAGCATTTCATCAGATTCAGGGTGGACAGGTATGCATCTCATGTTTACAAGCAGGACAGCTAGCAAACGACTGGCATGTATCGATATGAAGACTTGACAGACTAACTATTAAGTTATGTGTCCAACCTAATCACACAGGAAACCTATGATTCTTGATCGCTTTCAGCAGAAGCCCTATCTTTTTTTAATCGTTTACTTTGTTTCGGAATGAATTGGTAGTATTTGTTAGGTTGTCAGCTCAGAGTGAAAGTGTTGATTTGAAAAGTGTGACCAAAGCGTGATGGGCATCATGTGTCAGGCTGCGTCTGATCACTGTAAATACTGCCCTACTGTAAATATGAAATATTTGTCTAATCTAAAACGTGGATACAAGGCTTAATTTAATTCGAACGGATGGTTAAGCAATTTATTACACACTTCCACCCTTTCTTTTTTTATTATATATTTATGAATTAAGGTCTTGTTAGCATTTTTGTGCATCCAGAAATGCAGCACGGCCATCATCATAGCTACCAAAATGCTATTTATGTTGGTAATTTACTAGGTTTTTTTGACACTGTCAGCTTTTGCCCTTTTTCTGCCTCACAGTTGTTGCTGCCACTCTCACTCTTTAGTGAGCTGCCTGCTCAGACAGCATTGTTGGACATCTAAATGTGTTGCACACACCTATGATGGCCAAAATGCTGTCTAGGTAGGCAGCTCACTAGGTTTGACACCGCATAGCTTGTGTACCTTTTCCTTCTGCCTTTGTCTGGCAGTAATGTAGGTCATATGCTCCTGCAGCACTAGAGTTAATCTCTCACCTGAGATGGAAAAGTAATATTTATTTAATGTAGTTTCGCCCATGTATCATCTTTTTATTTTGAAATGTTACTGATCTTAATTTTTTTTGTGTGTTCATTGTAATAGTTTTGCACTTATGACTAATACGGTGTGCCTGTACACTACCATTCAAAACTTTGTAGTAATTTGGAAAGAAATTATTATTTTTAATCAGCAAGAATGTATTAAAGGGATCAAAAGTGACAATAAAGACATTTATGACATTACAAAAGATTTATGTTTCAAATAAATGCTGTTCTTTTGAACTTTCTATTTATCAAGGATTCCTGAAACAATTAACAATCTATCACAGTTTCCACAAATAATATTAAGCAGCTCAACTGTTTTCAACATTGATGATAAGAAATGTTTCTTAAGCAGCAAATCAGCATATTAAAATTATTTCTGAAGGATCATGTGACACTGAAGACTGGAGTAATGCATACAGCTTTGAATCACGGGAATAAATGATTACAATAGAAAACTTATTTTAAATTATAATATTTCACTACTACTGATTTAACTGTATTTTTGATCAAATAAATGAAGAGACGTCTTTTAAAAACAAACAAAAAAAATCTTATCAACCTCAAACGTTTGATTGTTAGTGAAGTTTAACTAGTAGAGCAATGTTAGCAATGGCACGAGTTAGATTCCTTGGAAACAAAAACTGATCACAAAATAAAGATAAAATGTAGACTTTGAATGCATTTGTGCGATAAGTCGATATATTGATTATTGCGACAGGCCTAGTTGAAACATGGATCAAAAAGCGAATATGGTCTTAAATTTTATCAAGTGATGCAATGAATGCACCACCATAAACTCGCTTCTGTCGTAAGCTAATGGGATAAGCAAAAAATATAACAACAATATCATAAATCACAATATAATAAATCACAACCTCTGTCAAAAATCAATTAATAACAGAGTTGTCATCATGTAAACTTTTTCAATAAACATATTCATGTCGTATTAACAGACTGTGGTGTAATAGAAACGCATAATCTTACCTGTTTGTGGTTCATCATCACCCTCCCACTCAGCGACATCTTTTGACTTCTTCGGCATTTTTCTACTAAACCTTTTCTGTCGCAAGGAATGAAAATACGGTATGTTAAATGAGACTCAGGGATGTCTCACAGTTGACAATGCTCACGAGCGCACTGTAGCTCAGTCAGCTCACATCACATCACATGCGGCCTATCCGCGCACTGCTACAGACACTCAAACGCCGGGAGCTCTGTTCGCGACAGCGCCACGCCCTCACTCAGGCCGCCAAAGGTATTGCACTGGCGCTGCCTGAAACGAGTGATTTCAAAGAAAAAGCTGTAGAAATAATATAATATAATATAATATAATATAATATAATATAATATAATATAATATATACATCAAGAAACCTACCTGCAAAGCTACAGTTACTGTTACTGTTAAAAGTTTTAGGCACCTGTGTAAAAAATACTGTAAAATGAGTATGCTGTCAAAAATAATGTCATAAATAGATTTTCTTTATCAATTAACTTATATTAACTGAATTAAATCAACAGTTGGTGTGAGCATCCTTTGCATTTGCAGCTTTTGCCCTAAGTGCACTTGCGCATAATTTTCAGGGAGCTTTGCAGGAAGGTCTCTTGAAGCATCTTGGAGACGTTGCCTCAGATTTATGTTTCAAATAAATGCTGTTCTTTTGAACTTTCTATTTATCAAGGATTCCTGAAACAATTAACAATCTATCACAGTTTCCACAAATAATATTAAGCAGCTCAACTGTTTTCAACATTGATGATAAGAAATGTTTCTTAAGCAGCAAATCAGCATATTAAAATTATTTCTCAAGAAACCTACCTGCAAAGCTACAGTTACTGTTACTGTTAAAAGTTTTAGGCACCTGTGTAAAAAATACTGTAAAATGAGTATGCTGTCAAAAATAATGTCATAAATAGATTTTCTTTATCAATTAACTTATATTAACTGAATTAAATCAACAGTTGGTGTGAGCATCCTTTGCATTTGCAGCTTTTGCCCTAAGTGCACTTGCGCATAATTTTCAGGGAGCTTTGCAGGAAGGTCTCTTGAAGCATCTTGGAGACGTTGCCTCAGTTCTTCTGGATTGAGTCTGTCTCAGTTTGTTCTGTTTCTTCATGTTATTCCAGACAGACTGACGATGATCAGATCAGATCAGATCTCTGTGTGGAGCACTGGCTGTTATCAGACAAATATCTCACTGGATTATTACAATTAATGGCAAAATTAATGTTTGGAAATGCAAACTGATATTTCCTACTGACACACTCCAGCAAAAGATAGAAATAACTGACTTAAAACCATTTTTAGCTGCTGAGAGACAAAAATCTCACTGGATTATTATAATTAATGGCAAAACGAATGTTTGGAAATGTAAACTGTTATTTCCTGCTGGCACACTACAACAAAAGATAGAAATAACTGACTTCAAACCATTTTTTAGCTGGTGAAAATACTAGTGTTCTAATCATTTTGGCCACCACTGTATATGTAGATCTATCACAGTTTCCACAAATAATATTAAGCAGCTCAACTGTTTTCAACATTGATGATAAGAAATGTTTCTTAAGCAGCAAATCAGCATATTAAAATTATTTCTGAAGGATCATGTGACACTGAAGACTGGAGTAATGCATACAGCTTTGAATCACGGGAATAAATGATTACAATAGAAAACTTATTTTAAATTATAATATTTCACTACTACTGATTTAACTGTATTTTTGATCAAATAAATGAAGAGACGTCTTTTAAAAACAAACAAAAAAAATCTTATCAACCTCAAACGTTTGATTGTTAGTGAAGTTTAACTAGTAGAGCAATGTTAGCAATGGCACGAGTTAGATTCCTTGGAAACAAAAACTGATCACAAAATAAAGATAAAATGTAGACTTTGAATGCATTGTGAGTTGCTTTGTTTAAAAATGTCTGCAAAATTCATAAATGTAATGAAGAAGATCTTGTTAGTGTGATTTAAATGTTTTTGGTTTTTTTTGCCCAGGTTAGGTTTTGAAGGACAGACGCTTCTTTGTGGATGAGTGAGTAATCAGAGGCAGCGGTGGATGGCAGAGTTCACGTTTGGTCCTCTTTGAGTAGCTTGAGGATGTCATCTTACTGAGACTCCATCGAGGTCACCGCAGCACCCTGACTTGAATGGCTGTGTGCAGAGGGGGTGTCTCTCTTTGGGTGGGGTGTGTCAGGAACCATGGCGGCAGGCAACCGATGACGAAACAGTGCTGGAATTTATGTCAGGTACACATTGTAACACTTTTTACCATGAAAATTTTATTTAAAAACAATTTTGAAAATAAGGGTTAAAGGGATAGTTCACCCAAAAATGAAAATTAGCCCATGATTTACTCACCCTCAAGCAATTCTAGGTGTATATGACTTTCTTCTTTCAGACGAATACAATCGGAGTAATATTAAAAAATGTCCTGGCTCTTCCAGGCTTTATAATGGCAGTGAATGGGGGTCGAGATTTTGAAGCCCAAACAAGTGCATCCATCCCTCATAAAAATGTCTACATCATCCACACGATGACTCGTGAACACGTGTATGACACGTTGATTGCGGTTTGTACATTTTTAAATATAAATATTTTTCTTACACAAATGCATCAAGTTGCTTCAGGAGGCCTTTATTCAACCCCCCCTTCAAAATCGTAGCACTTTATTTTAGTGTCCATGTTAAGTTAAATGTGCTTACTATAGTAGTAATTAAAAAAAAAAAACTTTTGTAAAATAATTGAAAGTTGTTATTGTAGATGATATAATATAATGTAATATTGTGTAATATAGATAACACTTTATTTTAGTGTCCTTGTTACATGCAACACATACTTACTATAGTAGTAATAAAAACTTCTGCACGATATTACAAGCAACTACCATAAACCAAATGCTGACCTTTTAGTAAACACCTATTGTTAATTGATTTAAAAGTGTGGCGTAATATAATATAATATAATATAATATAATATAATATAATATAATATAATATAAGTTCACAGAAAACATCTTCTGATGCACGACCTTGGACACATCATCAGTGTATATATAATATAATATAATATAATATAATATACACATTGTAACACTTTTTACCATGAAAATTTTATTTAAAAACAATTTTGAAAATAAGGGTTAAAGGGATAGTTCACCCAAAAATGAAAATTAGCCCATGATTTACTCACCCTCAAGCAATTCTAGGTGTATATGACTTTCTTCTTTCAGACGAATACAATCGGAGTAATATTAAAAAATGTCCTGGCTCTTCCAGGCTTTATAATGGCAGTGAATGGGGGTCGAGATTTTGAAGCCCAAACAAGTGCATCCATCCCTCATAAAAATGTCTACATCATCCACACGATGACTCGTGAACACGTGTATGACACGTTGATTGCGGTTTGTACATTTTTAAATATAAATATTTTTCTTACACAAATGCATCAAGTTGCTTCAGGAGGCCTTTATTCAACCCCCCCTTCAAAATCTACCACCATTTACTGCCATTATAAAGCTTAGAAGAGCCAGGACTTTTTCTAATATAACTCTGATTATTTTCTTCTGAAAGACCTAGGTTGGCTTAAGGGTGAGTAAATCATGGGGTGATTTTTATTTTTAGGTAACCTATCCCTTTAACATCTGTACACCCAAATATTTTCAAAGTGTAAAGAATATTACATTTTTTACACAACTTTACAGATTATATTTAATTTAATTAATTAAAATCAAAAGCTTTGACCAATTATACTTGTCTGATCTCTAATCAGATTCTGTCTGATTTGTAGACAACCGAATTTCACTTGAATGAAAACTGTAGGGCCCTGAGCAGTGCATCATGGACCTTGGCTCCTCCGAACAGTCTGCGTTACCTGTCCATTAAGCAGCCATCCCTGTCCCATCCCTTCCACCACGCATGCCAGCTGAACAGAGCGGCCAGCCTAGAGGAGGAGGAATGGGAGGAGGCCATCAGTTTGCCTGTCTTGCTCAAACCTGGAGAGACCGATGAGCAGCACACCGTGGTGGAAGTGCCCTTTCTCGGGCCGGCCAAACTAAGCGAGCTCCTTGCTTTGGGACTCAACAGACCCTTTGACTTGCTTTTTCCTTTAACCACTGTTGATGGGAGCAGAGAGGATGATATTAGTGTTACCGTAAAGGTGTGGACTGAGGAAAACCAGCTGATGGAGAGAGGCTCCTTCAGGAGTCTGTTTGAGGCCGAGGGATGCCCTGCGCCTTTTACGTTGGGATCTCGCTTCTTTTGTTTTCACTGCCCCGGGATGGAGTCTGTTTCGGAGATTGTGGATGAAGCAGGAAAGGGACAGGATGAGCAGAGCTTCTGTCTGGCCCCCAATGTCACACATTACAGCCATGCTGAGACTGAGAGAGTGGACAAGAGCTCCAGCCAGAGAGACATGGAGAATGAAGAGAAACTGGCCCTGATGCATGAAAAACTGAGGGTGGAGGTAAGATGGATGGACCACTAGTAGAAAAATGAATGGGAGAAAAACTGCTTGATATGGAGGCTGTGGGAATAGAAGTCCTACAGCCTCCAGCTAAAGATATTACACTTATGAGACCTTTGTTGTCAGATTGTATTTTTGATTAATGTTATCGCAATGTAATCTTGACTAATTGTTAAGGTTCTACATTGTGTTTCAGCTTCCCAGTTTCTTTGTGAAAAATCATGACTACAGCATATACTCTGAAGATGTTGAGTTCATCAATGGTCTTCTGAACACCAAAACAAGGTAGAGGGTTGCATGTTATACTGGTTTTTAGGCCTCAAAGTAGGTTATACTAGCTGTCAGTGAATCCCTGCGTCTGTTGTTGTTCAAACTCCGCTGGTTACATATTGCCAATAAATGGGTGTGGGAAACTCAGAAAATGATAACTTGTCTTTACAGCTAATAGACAGGTCAACAACACAATTACAAAACTGATATGATAATATTTTAATTTTGGCTGAGGTTTTTGCAAGCAAAACGATCAAATTTTGTTACCTCGAGATGTTTTGATTGCCTCATGTTTTGTCAATGTTTTTTCAAAGACATTAAATGTTTTTCAGGCAAAATTAATCATGTTTGTTGCATCATGACATTTTGATGTTTCAAGATTTGTTCTCAAAACTTTTTCTTTTATGTTGGAAAACATTTTGCTTGCAAAGCATTTTCTGCAAGCACGTCAAAAAAAGTTTTACCAAGCAAAATGTTTTCAAATGCAAAAACAAGTCTCGCAAGCAAAATGTTTTAAGGTTAGATCTAAATATGTTTTGAGGAAAACAAATGATTGGTGGCTTTGTTTGCTAATTACACAGTGACAGTAGTGACCCTCATGTTCCAAAATGAGTCAAAACTACCATTGAATGGCTGGTTTTGGCTTGTTACCAAAGTACCAGTATATTTGAAATGGCACGGCTGACTGGTATAATGCCTGTTCTTCTATCTCTAAAGGGGTCGTGTAGTGTACCAGCTGACGCTGACGCTTTGGCGATTGATGTGTCAGTGTTACTATGCGGAGGCTCAGCTGGAAGTGCTGAAGCTGACCAAGCATCCAGAAGACAGCTCCATCAAAGCTCGCTGGAGAGTCAAAGGCCTGCCCTTCCACTCCATTCTGGTCTTCTTCTACAAGAAAGACAAGAGCCACCTCTACAGGTGAGACATGCTGTGACCGGTCATCAAAACCTTGCTCTGTGCTCGTCTTTGTGTCTTCTTAATGATTTTTTTCTGTTCAGAATATATGATGCATTATCCACCTTCTATGTTGGCTCTGATGGACGAATACACCGGCATAAAGTCGAAAAGGTGAGGTTTGCTTGCAACTAAATCCTTGTTTTCTATATCATTTTTAAATTAAATAGGAAAATAATTTAAAAAAATAGTTTTTTTTTTTTATTATTTTCCAAGAAAGTGTCAGTGAAAAGAAATTTCTGAATCATATTACACTCCTGTTTAAGAGTTTGGTGTCAGCATGTTGTTGTTTTTTATTAATAAAAACTTTCCCCTCATTAACTGGAACACTGATGGATATTTCAGAGTGCTTTCCCTCATTTTGAGCAGATAAAAGTTGAATTTTCCAGATTTATTTCAGTAAACCGATGGGGATTAGAAGTGAAAAAGGGGGAACAGTTTTGTTTTAAAGCGCTGTGTGAAAAACCAGGAAAGAGATGTGAGTGAGGATTTGGAGATAATAGTAGCAGACCACATCTGCACAGTGTTTGTTGTCTTTTCATATTAATATAGTGAAATACAAAGAAAAAGAAAATAATCAGGAGGAACAGAACACAGCTAGAGGACTAAAAATAGATTTTATCACAGATAATCTGTTAAGACTAATGTCACATTAAGATAGCAAGCTTTATATTATATTCCTGACAGATAAACAGTGTTGGGAAGGTTACTTTGGAAATGTAATAGGTTACAGCTTACAAGTTACCCTATTTAAAATTTAATAAGTAGTGTAACTATTTGAATTACTTTATTAATGTAACCAATTACATTTGATTACTTTTCTAAATTTCTAATGAATGTTTTCAACTGATCATCATTTACTCAACACTGATTACTGTCAGACTTTCAGAATCCTTCATCATTTGAATTAAGGTTATAATTTATTTTTAAAGCACAGCCTCCACAAAATCAGACTAGCACCTCTTTTTACTTTGAGATCATTCTGAGGTTATTTACAGATTCAAAACCATAACAAGAAATAGTCTGATAGCCATGATACTGGTTTTTTTTTATTTGTCTTTGCATAGCTATGACTGGAAACTAGGGGTGTAAGAAAATATCGATACACATGAGTATCGCGATATTTTGTTTGGCGATACTGCATCCTTTCTCAAAAACGGAATATCGATATTTTTTGTAAAAAAAAAAATCATGCAAAATTTCTGTAAATTCGTTTTGACTTTATATCCCGACCGCTAGATGGCAGTCTTCATCTCTGAACTTAAACAGTGACAGGAAATACTAGCATTAGGGCACTAATGTTGGCGTTAATATAGTTCGCAGCTAGTAATGGAGGATGAAAGAATTGTCTCAGTTCCTGTTTCAGTGTACAAAGCTGAAGTGTGGCGTCATTTGGGCTTTTGTGGTAACGTCCACCGCAGGGCCGTGGCGTGGGCGCCGCGTCGGTTCCGCCACTTGCCACGTCCCGTGTGAAGAGCCTCGCGCGGGCGGCTGCAGCTTTCTCTCGTGGTGGGGGCGATTTGTGCAGTTGGGGCGGTGTTCGCGTCACGGCCTCGGCGATTCCACGCGGAACATAAATATAAACTGAAAAACCTGTGAAATCCAAGTGGAAAGGTTCTGAGAATGTTCAACATCTGTATTTATTTTACAATTGTTTTGTTTTCATTAGGAATCCTGCAAGCACTTTATTTTTCATTGATATTAAGCAGATGCAATTATTTTGTTCAGATCAAAAAGTTATTACCATAGACTGTATAAGGTTATTACATTGTATGCAGGGCCGTTTTAACCATTGGGCTAGGCGGGGCTGAAGCCCCGGGGCCCGAGCCATCTCATTATTGTGATGGGGGCCCTGCACTAAGTCATAGCCCCGGGGCCCAGTGCGGTCTTAATGCGGCCCTGCGTACATACCGTCTCCAGATCTCCAGGTAAGCCTCCCTGATCTTTGTGATACGGATTTAACTAAAGGATCCTGCAAGCACTTTAATTTTTCCCCCTACTCGTACTGCACAAAAAGTGGTTCAATAACTTTGAATGTTACAGGGACTGATTATTGCAAATGCAGATCAAATATCAGGTTAAATAATTTTTATTTATTTATGTATTGTTTGCATATGGTGGTGTGTTCTAAATTACAGTTTTCCTAAAATTATATCCTATTCTCCTATTCCTAAAATAAGAAATATCCCAATATATCGCCTTGCTTACAGTATCACAATGTATTGCAACATATCGTATCGCAACTCCTGTATCGTGATGTGTATCGTATCGCCAGATTCTTGCCAATACACAGCCCTACTGGAAACACATGCATCTAACAGTTAATCTTAAAAAAATAAAGCATATACATAAAACCAATTAGCAAATAAAACAGTTATCGTATAAATGTGTACTAAACTTCTGTAACATTGCTGTCTCATATTTTAGAGCAGTCACTGAAATTTGGGAAAGAAATCAATTAAACCTGTGTATGGGTGTGTGCGTGTGAAAATATTCAGATGTAACCCGCTTTGTAATCGTTAACATTTTCATAAGTAACTGTAATTTAATTACACATTTTTTTCTCAGTAACTGTAACTGATTACAGTAACATTTATCTTGTAATTAAATTATGTAATTCCTTTACATGTAACTAGTTACTCCCCAACAGATAAATATAGAGAATGCTGTAAAATGTACAGCTCTTTCAATCAAACAGACAAATAAGGATTATTTCTTGTGCAGCCTCATTATTTGAAATGATTTGTTTAAAAGTGGAAGTTCCCTAAACTTGAAGTACCACCCTTAATTTAAAATATAGTAGACTTGTTTGTAAAAAGGAGATACTGAAGAGATACTGAAAGCTGAAAAAATGCTTTACAATCGCATAGAATCAGAAGATATGGAGCAAGATTTTACATTGAGATTTTACTGTGGTCAGAGCTACCCAAAAAACCAAGTTATCAGAAAAATGGTTAAGTCGAGTTAACCAGTATTATAACCTTTAATGCTTGTCACTTAATTGCGGTATTTCTCAACCTTTTTGACTTGAAGGCCAACATAAAATTCAAATGATATTTATGACAAAGCTTATTTTCAAACAATTAACATAAATGGTATTACATTAGTTCTGTGATTCCATAAGTTTCAAGAACTAATTATTAATTATTATTATTATATTAATTAATTATATTAAGAACTGTATTTCAATCAAAACAATAGTTATTGAGCATTAGGAAATAAATATTGTCATTAAAAAAATTTAACACTTTAATTTAGATTATGATTATTCATATATTAATAATAATGTATTAATTGAAGTACACTTAAAGGGATAGTTCACCCCCCCAGAATTAAAAATCTGTCATTATTTACTTTTTTTTTTTTCTAATGAACACGAAGATATTTTGAAGAATGTTGGTGCTGGTCCCGTTTACTTCCATAATATGGAAAAAATAAAATAATATCAGCAACTTTGGTTACCAGCATTCTTCAAAATATCTTCTTTTACGTTCCACAAAAGAAAGAAACTCATACAGGTTTGGAAAAGCCTGAAGGTGAGTAAATGACTGTTCATTTTTGGGTGAGTTATCCCTTTAAGCCATCCTGCGGCCCCCTTGGACATCTGCTGAGGCCCTCTGATTGAAAAACAACATGTTATCGTGTCATCTTTGGTTTAATCTGAGTGTTTTATCTATGTTGGCAGGTTATGGAGGCTCGTCCTCCCTTGCTGCCCAAAGTGACCTCAATGCTGGCCGGGGCTCTGGTGGCGCTGGGCATTCAGGAGCACCGGCCCGCTCTCAACCTGCTCCCACTCCTGCTGTCTTCCCTCCGACAGACCCGAGCCTGAGCCGCAAATGCGTTTGGTCACACCATTAAAAAGACTTAAAAAGACTGAAAAAGATGCAGCGCTGTATTGTGTGGCTTGAGTGAATGAGATATTGGAAACCAGTTTTTTGGGGGGAAATCCGAAAACTGTTCTCACTTGAAACAATCTTCTTTGTGCGCTCTTTAATTTCCATTGTTCGAATATCACCAAACTGGTTTGAATCGTAACACATGAGGCCATCACTAACTAGGAGGTTAAAGGGTTAGTTCACCCAAAAATGAAAATTGGATGTTTATCTGCTTACCCCCAGGGCACCCAAGATGTAGGTGACTTTGTTTCTTCAGTAGAACACAAACGAAGATTTTTAACTCAAACCATTGCAGTCTATCAGTCTAATAATGGAAGTGAATGGGAATCAACCAAATTAAACCCTGCGGCTTGTGACGATACTTTGATGTGAAAAGACACGAAACGATCGGTCTGTGCAAGAAACTGAACAGTATTTATATCGTTTTTTTAACCTATGATCCACTGCAATGTCCAACTGTCCTGAGCGTGTTCTCTACAGCCGACCCGTGAGGCGTCTTCTTCTTCTTGCAATGGACCATTGACACTCCTTATTGAGATTGTAGATAGTGTCAATGGTCCGTTTGAGAGATAGGTGGCGGTAATGCACTTATAAGTCTGCGATCCGCCGTAAAGCAAGAAGAAGAAGACGCCTCACGGGTCGGCTGTCGAGAACGCGCTCAGGACAGTTGGACATTGCAGTGGATCATAGGTAAAAAACGATATAAATACTGTTCAGTTTCTTGCACAGACCGATCGTTTCGTGTCTTTTCACATCAATGTATCGTCACGAGCCGCAGGGTTTAATTTGGTTTTGTTTGTGT
>NW_015539970.1:722850-725206 GCF_001515605.1 Sinocyclocheilus anshuiensis
AGAGATAGGTGGCGGTAATGCACTTATAAGTCTGCGATCCGCCGTAAAGCAAGAAGAAGAAGACGCCTCACGGGTCGGCTGTCGAGAACGCGCTCAGGACAGTTGGACATTGCAGTGGATCATAGGTAAAAAACGATATAAATACTGTTCAGTTTCTTGCACAGACCGATCGTTTCGTGTCTTTTCACATCAATTTATAGTCACGAGCCGCAGGGTTTAATCTGGTTTTGTTTGTGTATGTTTTTTTGACTCTCAAAGCCACGATTCCCATTCACTTCCATTATTAGACTGATAGACTGCAATGGTTTGAGTTAAAAATCTTTGTTTGTGTTCTACTGAAGAAACAAAGTCACCTACATCTTGGGTACCCTGCGGGTAAGCAGATAAACATCAAATTTTCATTTTTGGGTGAACTATCCCTTTAACTAACGCACAGCTGTTAACATACAGGTTTTGATGACCCAGTACCTTACAGGTAAATTCAATGCTATCTCTAAATACATTTAGGCAGCTCGGTTGTAAAACTGGCTTTTAAAGCACATGCCAGATAAAAGGTGAAGATGGTTCAGCTCACATTCACAGTAATGAATCGGCAGAGGAATTGGTCATGATATTTACGTCTTGATCAGCTTACATTGTAATAATTAATTATATATTTTTTGTATTTATATATTAATTGGAGTTTTCATCAGTTGCATTGGTTTAAACGTTATAGAGGAAGGTACATGAAAACCAGCTGTTTCATTTACGTCTTTAGGGTTGCTGCCTTTTTGGTGACCTTTAAGGGAAAGTGATGCCAGGGACTGCCTTTGAGCATAGAGAGTTTAGTTTCCTGTCTGGACTTGTTCTTGTTTGCCCTTCCTTTCCATGCTTGAATTGTTTTTAGTGTGCAAGTCACATGGTAGAAGTTATCAGCCAGTATGGCTCCCTGCATAATTACATTGCCAAATCTGCACTGGTCTTGCCATTGTCTCCATGTAAATTAAGCACTGTTATTTGAAAGACACGTGCTTTCAAATTCTTTCCCATTGAAGTATATTCAGAAGTGTATTTGCATCTGCAGAGCAAAGCGTGGGTTATTTTTCTCCAGGTTAATTGGTCAGTTTAGCTCAGTAATGTAATTAGTGTGCAAACACATGCTCTCCACCCACAAGAACAGTTCAACTGCTCTAGCTTCTTGTGGTAAAGACATAGACCAAACACTTTAATGGACTTCCTGTGTCACAAAGTAGTTAGAACACATCTGTCTCAAGTGCTTGCGCTTTTAAATGGACAATAAAAGCATGAAACGCTATCACTCCACAATCTGTGCATTTCAAAGCTGAAAGGTCAGAACCTGTTAAAGCAGATCCATATAAAACATGGCTGAGTAATTGTGCTGGTGATTATTTCTGCGCTAATTACCCAGAAACCTGTGTTGAATATGTTGTGAGACAAATAAATGCATACTGACATTGATATTTTTGGTGTCTGTTTTTATGTTTTATCCACTTCCATTTAGGTGTTTGAATTATCTGCAAAATAATGTTTTTGTTGCATACAGGTGCATCTCAATAAATTAGAATGTCATGGAAAAATTCATTTCAGTAATTCCATTTTCCATGAGGTAAAGTTTTTTGAGGTTCAAATAGGAGTTTAAACTTATATGAATACTTATTTGAATGTAGTTTAATTCTCTTTATTTTTGTTATGGTACACCACCTTTCAAAATTTTATTTTATTTATTTTTAATTTTATTTTTTTTGAAAGAAGTTTTTTTTTTTCTCAGCAAAGATGCATTAATTTGATCAACGTGATATTTCACTGCTGGTCATATATTCCCTATATAACCATGTATGTGACAAATAAAAAATCTTGAAATCTTGAACAGTGATTGTAAAGGCTTTAAATATATATATTTTTTAAATAAATGCTGTTTATTTGAACTATATTTAAAAATGTATCATGGTTTGCACATTTAAGTAGCACAACTGTTTTCAACATTGATAATACAAAAAATGCAAATCAGCATATTAGAATGATTTCTAAATATCGTAAGACTGAAAACTGGTGTAATGGCAGTGTTGCATCACAGGAATAAATAACATTTTTAAATAGAAAAGAGTTATTTTAAATTTTAATAACATTTTATACGTTTAGAGTTTTTACCGTAATTTTGATCAATTAAAGGGGTCATATGATGCGTTTTCAATTTTTCCTTTCTCTTTGGAGTGTTACAAGCTCTTGGTGCATAAAGAAGCCGCTCACTCTAACCCTCCGGCCGTTCCTCACACTAGCCGCCGGCCTCTGCTCACTGTAGGCCGCCGTGTGTGACGCTGTTTCGTTGTGAAAGCGAAACTACTTTGTTTGGCCTTCC
>NW_015539970.1:725296-740707 GCF_001515605.1 Sinocyclocheilus anshuiensis
TGGAAAATAATGTGTTTTTTGAACCTTAAACCGCATAAACACATTTCATTACACCAAATACTGTTCTTTTTAGCAGCATCATATGACCCCTTTAATGCAGCCTTGGTAAGCATTTGAGACTTATTTCAAAAACATTAAAAAAATCTTACCAACCCTAAACTTTTGAATGATAATGCTTTATTATTTATTATAATGTTCTATTTATTTTATACTAGTTAAAAAAAAAAATAAATAAATTCAGCTATGTCACCAAAGTTTGAGTTGAATAAAGATTCAATAATGTCAGTAAAGTATGGGTAACAGGGTTAGAAATTTACCATAAATTAAATAATTGTTCAGCTAGCACTTAAGGGGCCAAATGCTGGTTTACAGTTATTGATAACAAAAACCAACCAACCAACCAACCAAAAAAAAAAAAAAAAAATTTAAACATGGTTGAATGGTTGAGACCATATTAATGTAATTAATGCAAAAATTGTCATTCTCCAAATTATCTCATTTCCTGGGTATCACAGTTTTATATCTTAAAGTAATGAGATACCAATTTGTATCCAGATGAAAGTCATTGTGCTTGTTTTAAAAACTAAACCATAGCAAAGAGGTTTCTTTAATGTAAGTGGCCAAACATATGGAGGCAGACACAGCCTTTTCTTTAAAACTAGAACCATTTATTTTGTAACAGCCACATTCATGAACAACATGATGGAGCCAACAAGATGTTTTTGGCATGCAAGAAATACAAATAACAGCTGTATGGCATTCACTATGACTAAAACTCTTCCAGTGACGAATGTGCAGTGCTGTACATCTATGTTCAACATGCCTGGAGCTTGTAAACATCAATCTTGGCATCTCCTCTATCTACACACTGAGCAGGTCAAGCTGGAACGAATTACGTTTTCTTCATGTATATGTGCCTGATATTATCGTCATTATTAAAACAACTTATTACAACAATGTACAGCTAATTTACAATGGACAGGGGCATATATGAATCCTGTCAGATTAAAACTGAATGTTTTGACATCTACTAAGATTATAAGATGCTGTTTCCGACAAATGGATGCCACGTAGTGGAAAGAAAGTCTAGTTTCTTCTGCCTCCATGGCCGGTCTAGTTCACCGGCTCTATATTTAGCCACTATCCACACGTTTGACTATGGCAGACATCTGAGATATGTGTCAGTCGCCGATTTCAAAACAGCTGGAACCCCTCAATGCACGAGACGCTATTGGCCGTTCCTTCGAGACGTCCTGGTCATGATGACTATGTTTGACAGATGACAAGACAGAGTAAACCGAGCTGTTGGGTTAGGAGTCCTCAGAAAAAGCTCTGTGAGTATTGGGAAACCGCTGGTGGTTGTAGTCTGGATCATCACTCAGTCGTTTCTTTATATCAATCTTCACCTGGAAGACAATGAAGGATGCAAAAGGTTTCAAAATGTTCAATGCAATTCAGAGAGTAAGATAATAATGTAATAATGTGGGATTGTGGAAATGGGACCTAAACTGAGTGTTCATACAAGGGGTGGCAAACTTCGGTCCTGGAGAGCCACAGTACTGCAGAGTTTTGCTTCTTCCTAATCAAACATACCTAAATAAGCTAATCAAGGTCTGAAGGGTTACAAAAAAAAAAAAAGAAGAAAAAAAAGAAGCTCCAGACAGGTGAGTTTTAATTAGGGTTGGAGCTGTGCTCTGCAGGACTGTGGCTCACCAGGGACAGTGTTCTCCACCCCTGCAGTATATATTAAAATTCTATGGGAAAACTTTGAAACTCACAGGAACAGTATGGAAAAATCAGCCCTAAAACTAATAGCATTTTCAGTTGTTTTCTTTAAAATAAATATGATAGAAGCTAAAATATAAATATTAGATGAAAAAAAAAATAGAAATGCTGTCTTGGCAACTGAAATAAGTTAGTTGCCAAGTATTAAAAGAAAATAAAAATAAAGTGGAATATAATTATTAAAAAAATAAAGGCAAAAGCACAGAATTAAGCACAGAATAAATTAAACGGAAAACAATGTCTAAATGTAAATGTCTAAGTAGAACAATGAGTTGTATTAGCAACACTTCAAAGTCAAGCTCCATTACATTTTAATTAATTAAAAAAAAAGCTCAAAAAGAATATGAAATAGTTAGAAATACCCATTACTGTACTGTCTGATCACACTGCAAAAAGTGATGTTCTTTAGTATTTTTGTCTTGTTTTCCACTCCGAATATTTTATCATTAAAACATTAAAAAAAAAAAAATCTGCCTATGAGCTTAGAAATATGAACTCAATTAAAACTCAAAACAAGTTTTCAGACCCTACCGAGAGATATTTGTTGTTGTCGTAAGAATAAATTAACTTGTCGGCACCGATAGCCCTGTGGGCAGCACAGCTGCCCTACGTGTGTCCCGAGTTCGAATCCCGACTCAAGGACCTTTCCCGATCCCGCCCCTATCTCTCTCCCACTTCACTTCCTGTCAGTTCTGATCAGTCCTATCCTGATAAATCTGAAAATGCCAAAAAATTTATCTTAAAAAAAAAGAAAGAAAAAAGTAACAATTTTTTTCTCAGAAAACAAGAAAAAAAAAAGAAGAAGAAAAAAAAAAAGAGTTCATGTTCATTTTGCATCTGAAGTTAAGGTATCTTGATTTAAGGATATTTGTACTGGAAAATAAGACAAAAATACAGAGGAAGATATTTATTTCTTTGCTATTCGTGCAACATTTCATGCCACAGCTTTATCAAAACACTTTCTGCTCTGATTTAAGACCTTGTAAGGCAGTGGTCTCAATTCAATTCCTGGAGGGCCACAGCTCTGCAGAGTTTAGCTCCAAATCACACCTGCTTGGAAGTTTCTAGTAATCCTGAAGGCCTTGATTAGCTGGATCAGGTGTGTTTGATTAGGGTTGGAGCTAAACTGTGCAGAGCTGTGGCCCTCCAGGAATTGAGTTTGAGACCAATAGCCGTATTTCCACTGTCGGGCCAAAAGCAGGCGTGCTAGTGCGTGCCAGGGCCAGTCGCGTTTCCACTGTCACTTCCGGGGCTTGATCGTGCCTCGTCGGTGCTTCCTTGTGGCCAACAGCCAGGGTTTTTTGGCCCGACGAAAACCTTGGGCCAAAGCGGGCCAACTGGGGCTAGAGGAGTGGTTATGAACAAAGGCGGAGTTTCTTCGCATCTGGAGAGCGTCAGCGCCGCGGATCATTTCAGAAAGTTAACAGCTATAACACCAGCATTAAAGACTTTAATTTCAGCTCAAAACTCACTTTCAAACAGCAGCGAGTGTTTGAAATAACTTCTGTTTGAGATCCAATGTGGATTATGATCGCTATACAAGGCAGAAATATTTATAAGCGACGCAAAAGACTATGCACGCTAGCCATTAACATTACCATAGTAAACATGGTAAATACGACCGCTTGAAGAAATCAACGTCAGCTTCTCATTTTCTATCACAATCGTGTATTTATTTAGTAACATATTTGATCTGTCATAAGTCACATCTCGAGACTTTAGCTCCGTGTATGTCATAAAAATCTAATAATGGTTTTTGTTCAGGAGCTCCCTCTGCTACTCAGGTCGTATTTTTGATGGAAAAAAATATAGAAATGATCATTCTTTCTAAATGTAATGTATACTGTGACTACAAATAAACAGAAACAGACTTGACTGAATAAGTAGGGTATGTGTCCTCTTTCTTTTGTGAAATAACGGTTCATACCGCTTTATTTCTGTGTGACTAATTTTCAATCCTGATAAATTCATTATGATCAATGTATCACTTATTATTGTAAAACACCGATGCATTTGGATTTAAATCTTTAAAGGGATAGTTCACCCAAAAATGAAAATTTGATGTTTATCTGCTTACCCCCAGGGCATCCAAGATGTAGGTGACTTTGTTTCTTCAGTAGAACACATTTGATGATTTTTAAGTCCAAGCGTTGGAGTATATCTGTCTTATAATGCATGGCAATGGTAACAAAATCTATGAGAGTAAAAAAAACATGCACAGACAAATCCAAATTAAACCCTGCGGCTCGTGACGACACATTGATGTCCTAAGACACGAAACGATCGGTTTGTGCGAGAAACCGAACAGTATTTATATCATTTTTTACCTCTAATACACCACTATGTCCAACTGCTTTGGGCGCGCGCACGGCATCTGGTGCGTGAGGTGTGTACGCGCTCTGGCGTAGTTTACGCAAGCGCCGGAAGTGATCTCTCGCGCGTATACGTCACTCATTGTTTACACAGTGCACAGTCATTGTAGGTACGACGGCTAATCAAAATGGTACTTATTTGCGCTTATCCGGATTGTTCAAACCGACTTAAAACTAAAAGATTACGTTCTCTCGCGCGAACTCATTCAGGAGTTATGACTTTCCACGTATTCCCAACTTCTGAGCCTGCTGGCCTGATGTTATGGTTGATTGCTCTTCGGCTGGATATCAACACAGTGACGAGTCGGCTGCCTCCCCCTAATTATCAGCATCACCCCGTCGGGAGAGGAGGTGCAGGTGTCTTCCCCGTGCATGCACGCTGGTGTCCTCTTGGGTCCAGGAGGGGTGTGTAGAGGAACTCCTGTGCCGCCAGAGTCGTGAGCTGCCGGACCCACAGTCCGGACGAGAACCACACCCGTTACACGGCCGTCGGGCAAGGATGCTGGGCCGTCTAGTCCCTTCAAGCATTTTTGGGTGAACTATCCCTTTAACAAAACATGCAAACAAACGGCCGCTTTTATCATGTTCGTTTTGTGATCATGCTAGTTCCAGTGACTTATTTCTTATTAGTTTTCTGATAACTTCTCTTTGTTGGTGAAATGATGGGGTTGCGTGACGTTGTTCCAAAGAGGTGTGTTTTAGTGAAGCGCTGCGTAGCTTCTGGCCCGACGGTGGAAACGCATCGTGATTTTGGGCTCGGTGCTACAGGTCCGAGGCTATTAGCCAGTTGTAAGGCTATTCCGTGCAGGTGTCTCAGGACAGATCAGGTGTGATTTTAGTTTCTTACCTGTTGTGTATAAGCTTCCTGCAGCTCTGGTGCCTCCAGCTCCCCCTGTAGGCTATCTGGGGCAGTAACAGGTCGCACCCCTGCTGTTCTGGCAGCTCGACTCACAGCCTCAGTGAGAGAGGGGTGAGGACCCTCCCCCTGTGTGGTCTGTGAAGGGAGGAAAGCGGTTCTAATTGAATTGTTCATTTTGCATTGGTGTTCTTTGGTAGCGTTCTAGTTTTAAGTGAATGTAGTTGGCGCACAGACCTTCCTCCTCTTAGCTGGCATCCCATGCAGATAAGCATCAGACAGAGGCGGCTGTGCTTTCATCTTCCTCTGGGTCAACATGTCATGTCTTATGATGGGTACCCATTCCTGATTAACATATATTTAACACACATTATTTCTATACACAGTATCAGTTGTTGGTTTATTTTTTGCTGTCAACTTAGTCAGTGTACTACAAAAAGGTGATAAAATAAACATTTAGCAGATACACTAAATCACAACAGACAATGGAGTCTCACAGGTGGAAGAGTTGCTGCCCATGGCTCCGCCTCTCCAGTTGACTCCTCCCTGTCTACGGGTGCCATGGCTACTGCTCCTCGTGTCTCCTCTAACAATGGCCTGCCAGGTGGTTCATCACCATCAGCAGTGTCTCCTGAGGATGCCATGACTTCCTCTGCAGTGGTGGCAGGAGCAGGAGACAGACCCTCTTCCATCTGTAACATATAATCACATATTACTACTATGAAATACAGTTTATAGTGCAGACAAACATCCAGATGTGTTCAAGGCCTATGGGACAGGAAATACACAAAGGACAGTTGCTTATGATGTGTGTGTTATTGTTAACTAGACTAATATTTTTTTTGAAACTTTAACAGAAATTAACTGAAGTTTAAACAGAGATACTAAGAATACAAAAAAATAACAGAAATAAAAATAAAGCTAATTATTATTATTAATAATGATAATGGCAAAAGCACAATAAAATTATTAAAAATGACAATGAAAATGTTTTTTTGAAATAAAATAAAAAATTCATTAGTTTTAGATCCGTAATGCTTTTTTTTTTTAAACGGCTTTTCTGCTCACCAAGTCTGTATTTATTTGATCCAAAATACAGCAAAAAACAGTAATATTGTGAAAAATTACAATTTAAAATAACGTTTCTATTTAAATATATTTTAAAATGCAATTTATTACTGTGTTGGAATTTTCATTCTAATATGCTGATTTGCTGCTCAATAAATATTTATTATTATACAATTTTCTATTTCAAATAAATGCTGTTCTTTTGAATTTTCTATTAGATTTTTTTCTCCTGACACTGAATACTGGAGTAATGATGCTGAGAATTCAGCTTTGCCAGCACAGGAATAAATTGCATTTGAAAATATATTAAAATAGAAAACAGCTATTTTATATTGTAATAATATTTCACAATATTACTGTTTTTGCTGTATTTTGGATCAAATAAATACAGCCTTGGTGAGCAGAAGACTGGTGTCTTTTAAAAACATTTTAAAAAATCTTACCAATCTAAAACTTTTGAATGGTAGTGAATAGACTTATGTGCTGATATGTTTTTATCAACTCATTTAGAAATAATAATTCTTCTATGCACCAGTAAACTAGACTCATTCTCGTTCAGTTAAAACGTACCTCAACACTCATGTTATCTGATTGCTGGCTTGCATGTGCATCTGATTCTGTTCTTTGAGACGACTCGCTCTGTACGTGAAAAACATAATAGAAGCATACTGATTTCAGTATTCTGTGGTTCAGTTTGGGAGTGAATCCTGAAGAGACGGTGAATACCTGCGTATAGAGGACGTAATGCTGGATCTGGTCTTCAGTGACTGGATTGTGCTCTAAAATCACATGCAGCCTCATGGACATCATACTGGTCAACCAGTTCACCAGACTGGGGTTCACTTCAGCTGACATTCTCCTCTGAGTGAGGGGTAAAACATGAACGTGTCAAAACATGCATTCGGTGCATCACCAAACAACCTTCATGAGGATGAGTCAATGAATCTTACAATTCGGTGGTTGATGACAGTGGTTAAAGCTCTTTGCTCTCCCCTTAAGCAGTAGAGATTGAGAGCCAAACACTCAAACAGACCCTGGGTGCACATATACAGCAAGCGCTGGCCAAATGTGTTATCTGGAAAGACACAAGAAACAGCGTAATTGTTAACAAAAATATTACAAATAGTTTTCATTAATTTAAATAAAGCTGAATAAAATACAATTTTAGAAGTACAAAGTACATAAACAGAAGTACAAAAATGATTAAAAATAAAATAAAATTAAATCTAAATAAACAATAAAAAAAAACTAATATACTAAAATTACTACTAATAAAATGACACTGAAGTTCACAAAATATATCTATTTTTTTCTTATTTTATTTTTTTAATGTTACAGATTGCCAAAACAGTTTCCCATTTGCCCTTTGTTTCATATCTTTTGAATTCCTGATTCAACTGATTAATATAAAAATGTCCCCAATAAGGAATAAAGTCGTGTAATTTAAATACTGGGGTCAGAGCAGTTTTTGGGTCTGTGTATAGTATGGTGGTCACCTGTACAGCGCAGAATGTGAGTAGCCATGCGAGTGAACTGTTGTCTCAGGAAGGATATGTTGGTTTGGATGATGTCCACTCCCTCGCGAACAGTCACAGTGGACTGAAACAGATACAGCACAGAGACTATCAGTTAGCGTGTATGATGAACAGATGGTACAGGATAAATCAGGTGCAAACAAGACTTACAAAACTCTCTGCAATGTATTCCTCTAGTCCATTGATCAGATCCTCAGCAGCACTCTAAACAACAAAAATGATACCATTAGTATCATTACCACACACTAGTACAGTGCCAGTATTTACATTTACATTTAGTCATTTAGCTGACGCTTTTATCCAAAGTGACTTACAAATGAGTAAAAAAGCAGCAATCAAATCAACAAAAGAGCAATAAAATACAAGTGCTATGACAAGTCTCAGTTAGCCTAACGCAATACGCAAAATTTTTTTTTGTTGTTTGTTTTTTTTAAGAAAACAAGCAGTTAGAAAACAAAAAGAGAAATAGAGTGCAAGCGTTTGAGGGTCAAGTGTTTTTTTTTTAGTGTTTTTTTTATATTATTTTTTATTTAATAATGTTTTCATTATTTTCATTGTTCTTTCGAAGTGACCATTTCAATGAATCAGTGAATCAAAACACTAAATAAACTATTTGTTTGCATCATGACTCCAAAATGTAAAAAAAAAAAAACTCTGTTAGGTGTGTGTAATGTTAATTTCGTTAACGAAAACTATGATGAAAAATGTTCCTTGACAAGCTTTTTCCCCCTGACTAAAACGAGACCATGACGAGACAACAATAAGATCAATAAATGATAACGGTGATCTAGGGCTGTCAAAATGGCTGAATAACTAAATTCGAAATTTGTATCAAAATATTATTAATATTCAAATTATATTCGAATTTAAAAGGCATAATTTCTTTTAGGGGGAAAAAAGCTTTTGGCTTCTCTCCTGAGGCCACAAGAGGGTGCATCGAGCAAAATATTACTAATGCACGTTTCTTCCAAGCAATAAAACACTACAACTATCTTTGAAAAAAAGTGCATAATGTTTATAAACAATATATAATTAATTATGTTGCTTAACAATTAGAAACAAAACAGCATCATATATGTATATGTATAGTTTAATACAAAAGACCGAAAACTAATCACAAAGAGCATTTTTTTCACTTAAAAACATGAGATGCAGTGGGATGCAAAAAAATTGCAATAAAGTCTCGAGACATGTTTTTTAAAAGTTGAACTTGCATTAATTTTACATGACTTTCTAAACATGTGGCACTCTTGTGTGAGACGCGAGTGCAACAGTGATAGATGTCCCTCTAGAAAATGCGATAAATATGCGTTCTGTGGGAACGGCTTGGTTTCAGTTTTGACGTAAACAACATCTTCTCCGCATTGAAGTTCTCTTTTTCCGCAATATTTTGGATGAGCAGCGCCATATCCAGTGGTTTCAACTGGATAGGCTAAAAAAAGCATTAAAATGCAATGACACCTACATAGTCATCGCATCTTCATCAGTCATCGCATCGCATCTTGTGTGCCACTGATAAGGCTGCCTGACACACACCTAAAATTCAAATGCAACGTTTTTGCATTCGAATGTGGATTTTTATTTTAAATTCAACGAATATTTGAAAATCTTTTTTTTTTTTGACAGACCTACTGTGATCATATCAACATGCAATATCGTTGACAATAAAAGACGAGACCAAAATGTATTTTAAAAAATAAAAATTTTACCAAAATCTCGGCGTACTGCTGTATAACGTAAGCTTTCATGTGTGCGGTTGCCAGATATCAAGACGTCAAATCCTCGAATCAGAGCTTCTCTGTTAAAAGGATACATTTTCTGCTCAGTTTTTTGCTAAATGTTTGCAATCTGGCAACCATGCGCACGCACTTGCTCTTCATTGCAAAAGCGCCGAAGATGATCTGAAAACACCGGCAAACAAGCAAGCTGAAGTTTAGCAATCCTTATGCGAGATATTCTGCTTAAATGAAATTTCATTCTGTCTCAATCAGCTGGTCTGTGTTCTGATTTTGGTTTCTGAATAAATGTACCTATGCAACCGCTGTTGTTTTAATAGAGAACTATTATCGCAATTGGAATTATTGGAATTACTATTAGAAATTTCATGGTTGTTTTCATAATGTAGACAGAGAGAGTGCACAAGTCTTTGATATTAATTTATATAATAAGTAACCTGTAATCAGTACAATAGAAAATAAACCATGTGTATGAGTCAACATTCTATTGATTTGTGCTTATTGGTGAAAGTGCACTAGCTAAAAAGCAAAAAATAATTTCTCAAATGATAACAGTCATTTTGATTATAATTTTGAGCAAAAATACATGTATATATTAGGGGTGTAACGATTCACAAAATTCACAGTTCAGTTCGATACGGCAACTGACGCCACATAGGCTATTCTCTCAGAGACTACTAGAGACGAATCTACTTCAACATATGCTGATAACAGTAGCCTATATAGCTAACGGTTTTAATTTATTCCCTTAATATTTCTCTTGTGGCCCGTACATAGTGGAAAAAAATGAGAAGAAACGTATTTAGTGTTAAACAGGTTGTTATTGAAAGTCGGTGCTTGAAATAAAAGCTTTTTATTTCATTGATTTTTATTGATGACTGCAGTGTTAATATTTTAATTATAGGCCTATAATTAATTGTAAAATAGACCTGTTTTAAAAGACCTTTTTTAAAACATTTTAATCGAGGAGTAAATTGCCTAATCTTTTGTTATCCTCGCAGCGCGTCAGTTATGTGGTAATTATTGCGGGGCAAATTGTAATCTTAATTTAATAATAAAAGTATTCATAATAATAATAGGCCTAATAATATAAGAACGTAACAGGCCTACATTAATTGGACATGCCAAATCCTTTTAATATTGCCAATAATTGATGTCTTTGACAATATCTCTGGCTATCGTCAATACAAGATCATCGTCTTTCGACGCAACCCAGCAAGGCGACCTTTCGCAGCACATGCCCTGCGTGCCTGTCTGCTATGCCACTGGCACAACACGTTGCCTGTTAAAGGGTTAGTTCACCCAAAAATGAAAATTAGGCTGTGTTTTACTCACCCCAGAGGCATCCTAGGTGTATATGACTTTCTTCTTTCAGACGAATCCAGTCGGAGTTATATTAAAAATTGTCCTGGCTATTCCAAGCTCTATCATTGCAGTCAGCGGGTGTTGCAGTGCTTCAGTCCCAAAGAAGTGAAATAAAATCGCCTTTTGTTTTGATCTCTCTGCTGCGCTTCCGCGTGCGTCACTTCTGATCGGCGCATGCACAGCGCTGCCCTCATACATCATCCGCCTGGAACTGCTTCCGTTTACAACAGTGAGCGCAAGCTAGATTCAAGTGATTATTACGTTTTGAATATGAATATTTTTCTTACAAAAACACATCGATTCGCTACAGGAGGCCTTTGTTCACCCCCCGGAGCTGTGTGAGACACTTTTTTTTTTTATGGATGGGCGCTTTTTATTTCACTTCTTTGGGACTGAAGCACTGCAACACCCGCTGACTGCAATGATAGAGCTTGGAATAGCCAGGACAATTTTTAATATAACTCCGACTGGATTAGTCTGAAAGAAGAAAGTCATATACACCTAGGATGCCTCGGGGGTGAGTAAAACACAGCCTAATTTTCATTTTTGGGTAAACTAACCCTTTAAATCCTTTGGGCTGTCTTGTTGAGCGCAGTGGCACTGAGAAAATTATATTTCACACACTTTAAGCTCTTTTATTTTCCAAATGTAATAGGATTAGTCCAACGAATCGTTCAGTTTGTAATGCGTACCGAACGGTTCAATACGAATACATGTATCGTTACACCCCTAGTATATATATTTTTAATCAGTTTACCCATTATACAGCATGATGAAAATGTGACTAAGATTTCATTGACTAAAACTGAACTAAAATGCTCAGACATTTAGTCGAATAAAACTTGACTAAAACAGGCCAAGATTGATAAATATAAATAAAAAATTACATTTGACACAGGACTAAGACTAAATTAAAAATGCCTGACAAAATGAACACTAGTGTGTAATATGTATAGTCAAAGATAATATCATAATAGAACCTAATTACTGAGTATGTCAATTGACTATGTAACTCATCTGAGATGAAAGTCATGTATGAAAGCAGTGTGAGCTCAGACTCACAGCTATGTTGACATCGGTGGGCTCTCGGCCTTGCAGATAGTGCTCAGTGAAGAAGGCCGTGAGCTGGGGCTGGATGCGGCTCAGAGGCTGAGGATTACCATGTAGCAGCAGAACCATGTCTACCATTGAGAAACTCTGACACACCAGAGACAGCAGATCTCCAAAGAACCCTGCCAAACAAACACAGACAGTGAGTCTGTACATCAAATGCAACTTTGAGTTGAGCTAATGAAACACAGAAACTGACCCACTGCATCTCCAGTTCCAGGAGTGAAGAGGTTGCTGGTCTGGGAAAGTCTCTGAATAAACTGGGCGATGCTCTCAGTGTTGCCTTGACCAGCACCCAGAGAACCCATCATTGTGGACAGGACGCCCTGCACAATGCCTGTGAAAAGCTCAGGGCTGAGGGTCTCTCCACCTCCACTGGGAGGCTGAGGGGCGGTAGTGTGGGCAGCTCCTGAAGGGGCAGAGGGCGTGGCTTGTGAGGGTGGAGGCTGCTGGTTTGGTGGAGGAAACACAGGCTGGCCAGACTGCAAAGAAAACAGGACGTTCAAATGAACACATTTGGTAAAATAAGACTACAAAAACCCATTTGCTTAGAAAGGCACCAACCTGAATGAACTCAGACAGGCCCTGGATAAATGCAGGAACACCTGGAACAGTCACTGTAATGGAGGGAGGACCTCCAGACACCCCTCCACCAGCTCCCGCAACCCCTCCCAAAAGTGAGCCCAGCAGCTGAGCTAGGTTATCTCCTGGGCCGCCCTCCTGGGACTGACCCATGGACGCCGTACTGGTGGTGTGGGTGGACGTCTGACCGGATGTGTTGGTAGAGGATGGAGGAGCAGTGGAGGAGGAGATAGAGGAGGAGGAAGGGGTAGCTGTGGAGGTAGAGAAAGAGAAGGAATGGGACGATGAGGTAGTGGACGTCTGGTCGCCTGATGATGGAAAACATGGAATGTTTGTAAGCTTTGTGATGTTGGATCTTGAAGAGGAACTGAATAGGTAAGGACCACTCACCTGTGTGCAATGGCATCAAAAGCTGCCCTACCAAACCACTGACCATCTGTGTGAGAGGAGAGGATGTCATAGGGTTGCCCTTGATTGAAGAACAAAAATTATCTATGAGTTTTATGCAAAGAGATTAGATGTGGTAAATGGTAAAACCATCACATCACTGAAATATAAGCTTTTTTTAAACAATATTTGAGCATAAGAAACAACATTAATGGGACAGTTAATGTCAGATTTTGTTACTGATTTGAAATATGTAATTCAAATATGAATGTGGTAAGCAGTTTTTGAGATTTCAGGATTTTCCAGAGGTGTTGCAAATATGGCCACCGACTTTCCTTGAAAGGGACTTTGGTTTTATGTCTCTCCAAAACACACTAACAATTTATCTTAAAAGTTCATACTTGGTTAGTCTGTTGTCCTGCTGATGGGGGCACTGTTGCCCGCAGGTTGATGGTGGTCCCTCTGGTGCTCATTGGTTGGGGAATGCGTGGAGATAAGGTGGGCCGTGTGATGACCACCCTGGCCTGAGGTGGCAGAGGAGCCGGGCTGTCTGCACTCTGGGCACCTGTGCCTGCAGTGCCCTGCTGCTGCCCCTGGTGTCCGGCAGAGGCTGCGGTTGCCATGGCGACAGCCTGCTGGGAGATCTGATGAATGATGGCCTGCATGAACTCTGGTGGCAGTCCTGGTACATGGATGGGTGCTGTGGTGCCTTCAGAGAACAGACGCACAGAATTCAGTGAAAAGTGACTACTAACACTGCTGTAAAATGAAACTGTTGCAAGGTTTAAATTTTACACACGAGACTACAAACAACAGCTGTGTTACATCCCAGTGCAAAAATAGTACTTTAACACCACTCAAATTAACAATTCTGTCATCATTTACTCACACGATGTTCCAAACCTGTATGACTTGATTTCTTCCACAGAACACTAAAAAAGGAATTTTGAAGAACCTCCAGAGGTTATGTTGATATCATAAATTAAAACTATTAAAAAACTATTTTGTAATTAAAAACACTTTTAATAAAATAAAGTATTAAAATGATCATTAACTAAAATAAAAACGAAATAGAAATATAAAAAAGCTAATAAAATGAACAAAACCACATAAAACTATTATTAATTGAAAATATAAAAATGAATGCTAATTAAAAAAAAATAAAAAAATTACTACAATAGTTTCAGGCCTGTCAAATCGATTAATCGCATCCAAAATTTTGTGTTTGCATAATATATGTGTGTACTGTGTATATTTGTATGAATATAAAAAATACACACACATACATATATATATTTAAGAAATATTTGCATGTACAGTACATATATGAATGAATGAATGATGATGCATTTATATAGCGCTTTATTGTGTATTGTTGTACACCCAAAGTGCTTAACAATCATGTGGGGGGGCTCTCCTCAACCACCACCAGTACATACATATGTACAGTATATACATATACAGTGGCATGCAAAAGTTTGGGAACCTCTCGCAGAATCTGTGAAAATCTGTGATAATTTCAACAAAAGAGAGATCATACAGAATGCATGTTATTTTTTATTTAGTACTGTCCTGAGTAAGATATTTTACATAAAAGATGTTTACATATAGTCCACAAGACAAAAAAAATAGCTGAAATTATTAAAATAACCCCCTTCAAAAGTTTGGGAACCCTTGGTTCTTAATACTGTGTTTGGTTACCTGGATGAGCTACAACTGTTTTTTTGTTTTGTGATGGTTGTTCATGAGTCCCTTGTTTGTTCTGAACCGTTAAACTGAGCACTGTTCTTCAGAAAAATCCTCCATGTCATGCAGATTCTTCAGTTTTCCACCATCTTTTCCATATTTAAACCCTTTCCAGCAGTGACTGTATGATTTTGAGATCCATCTTTTCACATTGAGGACAATTGAGGGACTCAAACAGAACTATTAAAAAAGGTTCAAACATTCACTGATGCTCCAGAAGGAAACACAATGCATCAAGAGCCGGGGGGTGAAAACGTTTGAACAGGATGATGTCGTCCAAATTTTTCTTATTTTGTTGAAATATCATTTTTTTCCATTTAGTACTGCCCTTCGGAAGCAACAGAAGATACTTGCATGTTTCCTGGAAGACAAATTAAGTACAATTTACCTTGAGCTTCAAATTCAAAAAGATTTCACCTCCACAGTTGTAGCTCATCCAGGTAACCAAACACAGTATTAAGAACCATGGGTTCCCAAATTTTTGAAGGGGGTTATTTTAATAATTTCAGCTATTTTTTGTCACAAGTTACAAGCTCTTGGTGCATAAATAAGATCTGTAAAGTTGCAAAGACTAAAGTCTCAAATCCAAAGAGATCAAGAGCCGGGGGGTGAAAACGTTTGAACAGGATGATGTCGTCCAAATTTTTCTTATTTTGTTGAAATATCATTTTTTTCCATTTAGTACTGCCCTTCGGAAGCAACAGAAGATACTTGCATGTTTCCTGGAAGACAAATTAAGTACAATTTACCTTGAGCTTCAAATTCAAAAAGATTTCACCTCCCGGCTCTTAAAGATAAGATTTTTTTATTAAAATATCCAAAAACCACTAGAACAGTGTTATATATTTTGCTGACTTGTGTACTTACAT
>NW_015539970.1:741350-754677 GCF_001515605.1 Sinocyclocheilus anshuiensis
TACGCCTTTGTCTATTTGTTTATTTTGAATACGCGCCCTCTAACAGCGAAAATTACATATTGCGCCTTTAATCCCTCTCATTTCCTTCTGGAGCATCAGTGAATGTTTGAACCTTTTTTAATAGTTGTGTAAAGGGTTTAAAAATGGAAAAGATGCTGGAAAACTGAAGAATCTGCAGGACATGGAGGATTTTTCTGAAGATCAGTGCGCAGTTTAACTGTTCAGAACAAACAAGGGACTCATGAACAACCATCACAAAACAAAAAAACAGTTGTAGCTCATCCAGGTAACCAAACACAGTATTAAATCTTTAAAATAGCATCATATGACCCCTTTAATCAATACCACAAGAAGAGTGCCGTTTTTTCCTCCAAACATCAGCATGATTACAAATGTGATATTGATTATTATTTTTATTATATTATTGAACAGATATTGATAACTGTTCAATAAACAAGTTAATTTTAAGAGACTTACGTTTTAGACACCATATTGCCTGTTTTTGCTCTATTTCGTCAACAAAAATAATTCCAAACTAAGCCACAGCACTGTGTTGCGTCTCTGAGCAACATGAGGGTGTCTGGTTCCTGAATGAATCAACCGTTTAAATGATTCGGATCAATCGCAATGACTCACTTATTAACAGTGACTTGCTGCCACCTACTGGCGGTTTTAATTTCACATTTAAAGTTTCAAATATTTCAATTATCAGTGTTCAACTTATGTTAACAATATTAAAACATTTATGCATGTGTATGCAAGTTTTTTTTTATTATATAATAAATAAAAAGAAAAACAGATAGAACAGAAAAAGAATAGAGCAAACTAGTGTTAGAGGCCTTTTTTGCTTTCGAAAATGTTATAATAAATAAAAACAAATAGATAGAATACAAAAAGATTTGCTAGTGTTAGTTTTTTTTATTTTTTATAAATAGAGTTAGAATAGAGAGATATATCATATTATATATAATATATGTGTGTATATATATATATATATATATATATATATATATCAAAAAGTTTACATCCCCCTTGCAGAATATGGATATTTCTTTACAAAAACGCAATTTGCTACAGGAGGCCTTTATTCACCCCCCGGAGCCGTGTGATGCATGTTTTAATATGGATGTGTGTGCTTTATTTGACTACTTTTGGACTGTTGAACAAAAACACCCACCCAGTGTCTGAGCCGTGACGCCCCGCAGATTTAAGTTTGGGTTAAGTTGTTAGGCCTGATTGTAACCTTATAATGTAAAAGGGCTCCCTATAGTTTTAAGCATAAGCTGAGGTAGATTTTTATCACTAAGAACATTTAAACTATAACTGAATGTACAACTTGAAAGAGCAACTTGTTCAGTAAACCATTTAAAAAAAAAAAAAGTTTTCCCCCCTGCTGTATCGAAATCATACCGAACCGTGATGTTAAAACCGAGGTACGTACCGAACCGTCATATTTGTGTACCGTTACACCCCTAATATATATTTATGTGTGTGTGTGTGTGTGTGTGTGTGTCCAGTAAACATTTTAATAAGTCTGCATCTAATAAACAATATCTAATAAACATTTAATTCCACAAACTTCACTAACTTTAACGATAAATCTATTGTTGTCAATTCAACAATGTTTTTCAGTTTTCTTCAAAATAAAAAACAAGCACTGGCAAATATGTGTTTTTTTTTTTTACCATTTTAAACTATTTTTCTCTGAAATTGTCAATGGGCCCCTATCACCCCCATGGGCAACCCATGTTTAAAGACTACAACGTATATGGTGAATTTAATTATTATGATGATGTCTGGATCTCTTTAGCCCCAGTCCCCCTTTTATTATGTTGCATGGAAAACATGCAGTGTAGAAATTCTGCAAATATTTATTGTTTTGCGTTCAGTGTAAAACAGTACGTCAAACTGGTTTTGAATGACATGAGGGCATGTAAATGATGATAAAGCGTATTTTTTGAGTGAATTTTTTTCTTTAAGACACTATCACATGTTAATGTTGGCACGGCTGGTTACTGGCTGTAGAGAGAGGTGGAAACTAACCAGTCTCTCCAGCAGCTCTGGGGTTCTGTTGCCTTTGGCCCTGCGCTCCACTGTCTGAATCTGCTGCACAGAAATGCACAGATCAGTGGTCGGCAGTTACACTACAGCTACCCATTCCAGGTCTCACAATTCCTTTTTTGAAAGCAACTATTTTAAATTGTAAAATCATATCATGATGAAGAAAAGAGTTTTGAATATTCTGAAGTGCAGCAGACCAGGAATGGGCAGCATGGCTAAATCACAGTGCTAAGAACACTGGGCTTCTGATTGGGCGGGTTGGTGACATACCATCCAGGTTCATCTGCATCATGACCACTGGCTCCATGGTCTGGTGAGTGATTCTGATCACTCTTGGAGTCCCCTGACCCGTCTGTTGACTGGCTCCATTCGGTGGAGGAGGAGGTGCCTGACCCTGAGGCTCTGATTGGTTGCTGGGCTGTGAGGTTTGGGCCTGACCCTCGCTTGTCTGTCTGCTGTTTGCCATCATGTTCATAGTGGAGCCCAGGTTCATCTAGAAGATGACAGATATTTTGAGGCTGACTGTTTGATACTAATAGTATGAAAGTAGTTTTGCATGTATAGTTGGTTAGCTCACTGGAATGGGAATATGGGGCGGTCCACTCTGCAGCACAACAGGGGAGGTGTAGTGAGACATGGGCCGCACTACATGTAAGTGGCGGGGTGGCTGAGCTGATAAATTGCATCGGAGGTCACTCAGAGCCACCAATGTGTTGCCAAAGAGATGGAGTGACTCTCCAATCAAATTGAGAGTGCGCTGATCCTCCTCTCGTTCTTGAGTCTGTCCAAGAAACCAATTTTCAGAAAATGAATATGATGCCTTACAGCGCATATGACAATTATGTAACATTAAACTATCGAGGGCATACATTGTTATTGTAGTCAGCGGAACTGGCCGCTCCAAGGATGGAATGTGTTCTCTCCATGAATGGACGGAGGCGCTCCTCCACCCTTCGCACCTCTGACAGAACCTCCACCAACTCTAAAGGGCTGGGGTGACTGTTGAGACATGGAAAGAAGTTACACTTTGTACATGTAAAAAAAAGTAATGGGCCAAAGACATGACGATACATCACCGTTCAAGGACAGTGAGGTTTTTTTTTTTTTTTAGCTTTTATTTAGCAAGGACACATATCAAAGGTGACATTAAAAACTGTTATAATGTTATGAAACATCTATTTCAAATAAATGCTGTTCTTTTGAACTTTATATTCATCAAAGAATCCTGAAAAAAATTTATAATGTTTTCCACAAACAATAGTGAACTGTTTTTTTCAACACTGAATATATTTCCTGAGCAGGAAAACGTGTATTACAATGATATTTAAAAAAGTATATTAAACTGTAATAATATTCCACAATATTAGTGTTTTACTGTACATTTTATCAACTAAATGCAGCCTTATTGATCATAAGAGACTTCATTCGAAAATATGAAAACTTACCTCAAACTTTTGTACAGTAGTGTATATCACATGATTTGATCTTTTTATGACAAGGCAAGGTTCAGGTTATAAAACATCAATGTCTCCCCCAAAATAATATTACGAACAATCATTATATTTTTAAAAATTACTTATCTTGAAAAATATTGAAATTATTAAGATGTGTACATTCATGTACAATGTATCATGTACATGCATTCAAGGTTTAAGGAAAATACATTGACTTTTTACTTAGAGGGATGGTCAATTTGCTCTTAATTTAGATCAGGTTATTCAGGTAATAATGTTAATAATGTTCAGTTTCTTGCACCGTCCAAGCATTTCACTTCATAAGATATAATATATCGTCAGGAGCCACGGTTATTTAATTGTATTGCTTGGATAAGTTTTTGTTTTTTGACTCTCAAAGTGACAAGGTTTGACTCACCAAGGACAATGGTTTTAGCTAAAAATCTTTTTTACTGTTCTACTGGGAAATAAAAGTCCTCTATTGTGCATCCAGGTTGGCCTGAGTGTGAGTAAATTAAGAGTAATTGTTCATTTTTGGGTGAACTATCCCTTTAATGGTTACACCACGTGACATTTTTAGAGCCATTAAATCAAAACATTCTTGAAGATTGTAGACAATTTTCTATTAACCATATGAAATCAACATGAATACCAGAAATACATTTCTAAGAGCCCTGGCGCATGCTTTTTACCTAGATTGTTAAAAGCTTTTTCCTCATCATGGACAATTTTATTTGTCCTAGACCCTAATATTTTCTCTTACTTGGGTCCAGAGTGAGTTGCTCCTTCTGTCTGTGAAGCTGAGGATGAGGAGGAAGGTGGAGGTGGGGAGCTGTCCATTGGCTGTGCTGAGAATGATGATGATGATCGCTGAGGATGTGGTGTCTCTTGCTGAGATGACAGTTCACTTGACTGACCCTGAAACAAAAAGTTAAAGTTACTTTTACCTGAAAATACGAATCAAGCCTAATGACATTTGATATATAATTAAGAAATCCAAAAAGATTGTTTTATTTGTTGGATGTAAATATTTGTTCTGCACCTCAAGTCTGTGGATTAAAGCCTGTGTCTCTCGCAGCAAGCTTTCAGCCAGCTGGAGCCTCATCCTGGGCTCGCTCTGCACTGATTGGTCCATGTTGATATGGACATCCACAGAGCCACTGCTCTGTGAGAGTGGAAATAAATTACTGTAGATGTGTCCAGAGATAACCTTTCATTTTAAACAACAGACTGTGACCAGACAAAGCATAAGAGCTTCTAATACAAACATTCAGTACACTGCTTATAATGTTCATAATTATGCAAGTATGGTTGGTGAAGTTAGAGGACGCAAGGATGACTCACTCCAGTGCTGGTGCTCACTCTGACATTACGCCCCATTTCTCCAACACCAGCCAGCATCTGCTGCACTGACATCTAGAGGGGTGAAATTTAAATAACAAGATCTCTAACATATGTATTACAATGGCTATCTGAGGTTAAGCGGTCACATATTGCAAACATGTGTCTCTTCACATTAGGAAAGCACTGCAACCTGTATTTGCTGTGGGTCCATGATGTTCACAGGCAGGTTAAAAGTGCCCAGCATTACGTAGTTGTTGGCATTACGGTCATGTGGAGTTCCTGGAAAAGTGGAGGACTGAGAGGAGGTGGATCCCCCATCCATTGTACCTGAGGAGCCAGAAACTCCGCATCCTCCACCCCCAGACTGACTGCTCTGGGGAGGTGCTCGCTCCACAAGATGAATGACCTTCCCATCGACATCTGAAAAACAGCAAAGATGATTTTATCATTCATAACCACAAATAAAAACCAAACAAACTTTTGACTACAGTTATGATAGATCTAAAAAAAGGCTGCACGATAATGATTAAACTGATAATAAAGATTGTTTCGCTCAAAAATTATAATCACAATTATTAATCATGGTTGCTCTCAAGAAAATTATTTTTATATTTCATCAGAATTATTGCACTTTGACATTAGCACAAATTAAAGAGAACATGAAAATCTCATGAAAATTTTTATTTTCAAACAAAGACTTTGTATTGTAGCACAGAGGCTATGTAAGTGCATTTCTTCAGCAACCATAATCACAATCAATATAGTCAAGATTCATGTTTGGATTTATTAGATTTTGTCACAGAGATGGATTCCATGCAGATTTAGATGCAGCAAACAGCACAAGTGGAAGAAATACAAACTGGCTATATTACGCTTTCATTTGCGCAGAATATCTTAGTAAAACTTGAACTTGCATGTTTGTATGTGTTTTCAGATAATCAGCGCTATTTGTTTTTTTTTGCAGTGCTGAAAGAGCGTTTGCTCATAGTTGCCAGGTTGGAAAGATTAAGCAAAACACTGGGTGGAAAATGTAAGAAAAAAGCTCTAATTGGGGAATTTAAACTTTAAACTAGTGCAAAATAACAGAAATGTCGAATAAAAAAATCAGGACAAACAACCAGGAGATTATGCTTAATTAATCGAAAGAAGCAGAAAACATAGGCTAATCCTGATTAGGGCTAGGGCTGGGCGATACAGCTAAAAAAATTCAAATAAAAAATTCAAATAAAAAAATGTATCACGATATAATGTTTCATATCGTTCGGTATCGATAATTATTGAAAATTTCTTATAACATTTCTTAAACAGAGAGCAGTAGAAAAAAGGTTTAAATTTAACCACTGAATTTTTTATTTACCCAACTTATTAAGACAAACAACAACTTATTTTAGTCTTAATGAACAAAATAACAAAAATAAAATTTAAACAAATATCTCCTTTCTTATCTTTTATATGTAGATTAAATAAGTGTTAAAGAAACATTTGTTAAAGAAACAATGAGCAAAATAAAGTAGAAAAAAGGTTTAAATTTAACCACTGTATTTTTTTATTTACCCAATTTATTAAGACAAACAAAATAACAAATAAAACAAAATAACAAAATAAAATTGAAATAAATATCTCCTCTTATATTTTATATGCAGATTAAAGTGTTAAGGAAACTTTTGGCCCATCTCCTGAGGCCACAGGAGGGAGCAATGAGCAAAATAATGCACCTCATTAGACGGTTTATTCAATGCAATGAAAATAACGACTGTCTATAAAAAAGTACATAATGTCTAAACTAACATTTATAAATAAAATATGATTTCGTAAATTTCATAAACAATAATGAACAAAACAGCATAATGTATTTATGCATAGCTTAATACAAATAGCCAAAAGCGCCGATCACACGATTGCATTTAATAACACATGAGACACAGTGGAATGGAATAAAACCCCCACAAATTCTCGAGACATGTTTTCTAAAATTTTAACCTCTTTTAACTTTACATGGCTTTCTATTAATCATCTCTTGTGCGAGACGCGAGTGCAACAGTCAAGAATGCGCCGAATATGCGTTCTGGGTGAATGGCTTGGTTTCGGTTTTAACCTAACCAATATCATCTCCGCATTGAGCTTCTATATTTCTCTAATATTTTGAATATGCAGCAGCGGCACATCTTGTGGTTTCAACTGGATATAGACTAACAAAAGCATCAAAATGCAACAACATCATCCTCACCACATCTCGTGCGCCGCTGATAAGGCTCCCTGACGCACACCTAACATTCAAATATACCGTTTTTTCATTCGAATGTGAATTTTTTATTTTAAATTCGACTAATATTCCTTTTTTTGATTCACAGTCTCCTCATCGCACGCAGGCACGGCACTCATTTCAGCGTGTGTTTGTGTGTTCTGTTGGCGCTCTGCTTGTCACTCATAACACGCGCCTTTAAATTTAAAAAAAGTGTGAAACTATCGTGCGATATATCGAACATTTTTTCTATCGTTATCGATGATGGTGTACCGTCGATAAATATCGATACTGTTTTATCGCCCAGGCCTAATTAGGGCTGCAATGAATCCTCGATTCTGTTCGAGTATTACATTATTTTTTTTTTAAATCCTCGATTTCATTTTGTCACAGCTATAATGCTTATCCGACGAGCCGCTTCTTCTTCGGCTTTTGCCGTGGTACTGCGGGTTACACCAGCAACATGCCCGTGGACACTGCCAACTAGCAGTTTGCATGTGTACTGCACGTTGACGCGGACAACGACGCAGAAGTATAAATGAAAACTGACGCATAGCCTACGGCGTAAAGGCTACGGCGTAGGTCCGACGCAGAAGTATAAATCAGCCTTAAGTCACTCTGGCGGTATTTTGACGTCATACACCGATCGGTCTGCTTCAAGTCAAACACACAACTTATGACAATAGATTTACACTTCGAATTAGGTAGTCTGCCATCGATGACAGTAGCTCATTGGAAAAGGGTGAAAAATGCCCTTCATTTGGTTTGCACTAATAAATGCTGCTGCCTGCCAGCTAGGGTTGTGCCGATAGACGATAGTATCGTGTATTGACGATAGTCAGAGATATCGCCTGTGGCTGATGCCTTTGACGATAGCAAGACGATTATTATTATCAAGCTAGTAATACTATCTAATTAATATTAGGGCTTATTGGTTGCATTATATATTTTTTTTCCACGTTTTACAGTATTGCGCGTTTTAACCAATCACACACGATTACGCTGAGCTTATGAATGCAATGGCCAATCAGAGGCGTTCAGATGAGTCATCACTGAAACAGCGGAGTTCTCTCATCATAAACAACAAAGTGCAGATCTACGTGCGATGTAAGTATAAGAGATTTATTCATACAGTGTATATTCACTGATTTTAACGGGGGTGTTTTCAAAGTGCATAACGCACTAGACTGAGCTTGTGATGATGTTCTTTGGTAATGTAATGTTCTTTGCTCGTTTTCTGTAGCTGCTTATTGAATAACTGAGGAAATGTAAGCATTATAATTAGTAACTTACGATGTTTCTATTCATTTGTTATGTTAAATACAAATTCAGTCATATTAAAAACATTAGGCTGCTTTTATCCTTACGCTAGAGTTGGTTCACTTTCTCGCAATGAAACTTGCTCGTTTTCTGTAGCTGCTTTTTGAATAAATGAGGAAATGTAAGCATTATAATTAGTGACTTACGATGTTTCTATTCATTTGTTATCATGTTAAATACAAATTCAGTCTTATTAAAAACATTAGGCTGCTTTTATCCTTACGCTGGAGTTGGTTCACTTTCTCGCAATGAAACTAAGTAAATAATTAGGCTACATAAATTAGCACGATAATATCATGTATCGGCGATCTCACAGGCTGACGATAGGACGATTTGAAAAATGAGCATATCGCCCAACACTACTGCCAGCTGCAATCACCAATAAAACATTGTTCCTTATTTTGTTCTATATCGTCATAAATATCTTTATAGCAAATATTCTTGAAATATCGTGATATAATTTAGAGGCTATATCGCCCACCCTTACATACAACTTCTACTATTCCTGCCATAGAAAAATATGGTCAAAAATAGAAAGAGTAGTATGCTGTTCCGAATTCACCAACAGTCACTCGTTCAGTTCCTGAATGAATCTGTGTTTTGAACAAAACGGTTGAGTGAACGTTCCAATGACTCACTAAGAAAGACAGCCCCTTGTCACCACCTTCTGGCTGGAATGCACCAAAAACAGACATGCGGAGTGATATACAAACAGTTAACAGTCCCAGTGCGAAAAAAACAGACACAAAGAAGTGACTCACTGTATTCTGTGAGTGTGCTCTCATCCTGCAGCACTTTACCCTGGTAGATCAACCTCTGCTTATCCACCGGGATTTCAACAGCAGAAGCGATGTGCTCTTTAAACTGCTTCACTGTCCACTGAGAGAAAGTAAGAGAGGTGACAATCAGATTATAAACGTAATTGGTTTATCGATTTAAAGTGTATTTAACAGCCTTTCAATATAGCGGACTGGGTTATACTTGTTAAATGAGCTAGTTGGGTTACATACAAAATAATCATAGCACAAATAAACCCCTCACATAATGTTTTTGTCTATGACTGATAATATCGTAAAGCACACAGACACACACCTCTCCCCTGACAGTGAACGTCCTGCTCTGGGAATCCAGAGTTTTCACGGTCACCTCTATGGCTCCTGGTTCCTCCATGACTCCAAAGTTTCTTTAAAAAGGCGAGAAGATGAAGAATGCTTCCAAAAATGATTACAAGGACTAAAGTTAGCAATTAAACTCTATGAATCATAACATCTACACTGATAGCAAAAAAATAAGATCTCATTGTAATCAAAGAAGCTGACCACTAGTTTTACCGCGTATTATGAAACATCATACACTTGCAGTGCAGCTTCAGTAATTATAACAGGAGCGTCTCGTTTTGTCTCCATAGTAACGTTGGGCGCTACTAGAACTGTAAATGCTAACAGTACTGATAACGGACATCGTAACACCCATATAATAAACACAAGCCATATTTTAATACAGTGTATAAACAAAATAGCGACGCCTATTACAAACACAAATTTACCAGTGGCCATACATAATTGTTACTGTTCAAGACCATTACTATATTAGGTACTAGGCTAACAACAGTCAAAGCGATTCGGTTGTGCATTTTAGAAAAAGCTAACGGTACATATGAATAGCAGCAGAGTATATCTGGGTTAGAAATGTAAAGGATTAAACACCTTACTTTTAAGGGATAACTGTGGCAGCTCGGCGATTTAGTGTTTAATTATAATTTTATCCCACACAACAACTATAGAGACATGCTAACTAATCCCAAACGTTGCTTTGCCAGGAAGTGATGTCACGTTCTTCAACTAAACTGCGATTTCAAAATAAAACTACAAATCTAAATCCGAAAATTTAAATATTTGTTTGTTCGTCTATTATACAACCTGGTTTGCTGTCATTTAAATGTATTGATTTATAATTTGGTTTATAATTTACTCCTAAACGTTGACAAAACTAACAAAATTCATCAGATATACACAAATTATACAAATGAACGAATGAGTGTATCACCAGTAAAGGAGAGATATTGCTGGTGTACGTTTTCATCTACTTACTCTCTTTCTCAACCATTAAAATTGGGGAGATAGATTTCTTAATTTGTCCTTGCGTTTTTAGGAAAATCAATTGCATTTAAGCAGATTAATTTGCAGACAATGCAAGGGAAAACAAAACAGAAGCCTTGTAAAGCTGTTTTGTTTTGTACTTCGCCAGTGGGCGGGGCTAACGTGCAAGTTGTAATGCTATTGGCTCAAACTCACCTTTCATTTTGACTTCAGCAAATCACTGTGGGCGAATGCAGGATTAATATTCATGAGGCCATTAGCCTGACATCTAGTAGGCATTGAAAAAACAATCTACCTGATCAAAAAGAGAAGTTGTATTTGACTATTGTGTGTAATGTTGTTCAGCGGATAAAACATTTAATATTTATGTAAACTCATTTTTATTTACTTATTTCAGAAACCCTGAATGATAGATAACAAAAAAAAAAAAATGTCTCAAGCTCTACTGCCAGCATATATTTCTCTAGGGTCTGTCGTCTGTGTAATGTGAACAATAAGTATTTGCATTCATACATGGTCGCAAAATCAGCACACCAGACCAGACTAACCTTTCTGTTAGACCAGCAAACCAGTTTAGGTTGGTTGAAGTCAATTTCAGCAGAGTTGTAATGAGTGAGAAGAAGCAGGCAGGAAGAGACCGATGGCTCAGAGCTAGCTTAAAGGTTGAGTGTATAAATTTGTTGGGAAATTGCATGTGAAATGAGTGTACCTGATGGAACGTCTACATTTATGCAATTCTCCCATCACACTTCAGATGTGCTACAGCCCTGCTGCCATGACAACAGCATTTATCATGACATCACCTCCCTAGAGTGACTCATACTGCACAGGTCTGCTTAAAAACTGAAATATTTGTGTGCATGACAATGAGAGAAAGAGAGAGGGAGAGACAAAAGGAGAGAAATTGATGAGTTTGTCTGACAGCGTTTACCTAATCAGTAAGGACGACAAACAACACACAGCCGGAGATGATTCAGTAGACATCCACATATTTAATTCTCTATGTAACAAAAGTAATTACACATCTTTGTTCCAGGAGCTTTACGATATTGAAAAAGTAAACAGAAACCAGACATTTAGAAATGCACAGCACACATACAGTACAGAAAGCATTGTATTGCACGACTGGACACAATTACTCCCTTTACAATGTTATCATTTTGGGACAATATCAGAATTTGCAGTGGAAGGTTACACACATTTTTAAGCTGTAATATAAATGTTAATGCAATCAAAATACATTTTCAATAATTGGGTGCATGTTCAGAACATCCATGTGCACGTGTATACATATATATTTAATATATATCTTATTTATTATCCAATTTTATGTTTTATAGAGTCTTTGGCACAGAAATTGTCATATTGGACTTTAGCTCACTGGCAGATCAGCACATTGCACAAAATCCACAAGGCCCATTTTGCACTTCCCATAATCATTACCCATGACCATAACTGCGTTTATGTAATTTAATCACAGTGATCATTGGATAGTCAGATGGTCAGTCTGAAAGATTGCAGACCATATATTGAGTAACGTTGGTACAGCTCTGAATTGCGGTCAAAGATCAAATTCAGTGACAGTGACCAATTAAATTAGATTTTCCCTTGGGAAAAATAAGTACACTTTAGCATACTTTTAAAAAGAGTACTTAATATACTTAAGTGTGAACTGAATGTAATGTTTTCGGAAACACTTAACTGCATGTTAATTGCAATTAAAGGGTTAGTTCACCCAAAAATGAAAATTAGGCTGCGTTTTACTCACTTCCGAGGCATCCTAGGTGTATATGACTTTCTTCTTTCAGACGAATCCAGTCGGAGTTATATTAAAAATTGTCTTTGATCTTTCAAGCTGTTTAATGCCACTCAGCGGGTGTTGCATTGCTTCAGTCCAAAAGAACTTAAATAAAAAGCGCCCATCCATAAAAAAAAAGTGTCTCGCACAGCTCTGGGGGGTGAACAAAGGCCTTCTGTAGCGAATTGATGCATTTTTGTAAGAAAAATATCCATATTCAAAACGTAATAATCACTTTAATCTAGCTTGCGCTCACTGTTGTAAACAGAAGCAGCTCCGGGCGGATGATGTATGAGGTCGGCTTTGCGCATGCACCGCTCAGAAGTGACGTACACGGAAGCGCAGCGGAGAGATCAAAACAAACAATGGTCAAGAATTAGAAGTACAAAACGATGATTTGTAAAGAAGAATGTCGGAGGATTTCGATATAAGCCAAGAGGAGACTGGTTTTCCTTTGCTAAAGTAAGGAAACTTTGCTTCCTTTGATCCTGTAAACAAACGTTGGTTTTCACGAGACTCACCGGCACATGCGCAACTCTGAACTCATACGTCATCAGCCCGGAGCTGCTTCCGTGTACAACTGTTGGCGCAAGCTACATTAAAGTGATTATTACGTTTTGAATATGGATATTTTTCTTACAAAAACGCATAGATTTGCTACAGGAGGCCTTTGTTCACCCAACCCCCGGATGTGTGTACTGTATGTGAGCCTTTTACCTAAGACAAATTTCTATCACTGGTTGATAGACAAAGTTTTTGAATCTTGAATCTTGCTCAATTTCACAGACAAAAATAGAACATAAAACTGTTGTGCCTTTCAGAACAACACACAGCGTTACTGAATGAAGATAGACATACAGATGATTGAATTTAGTTCCAGATGACCTGTTAATTAAATTTTCCACCTCAAGATTTTTTATGTTTTCATAATGACAATTACCGAATGTACTGGATGTTTCTGAATGAACATTTTCAATAAATGGTACAGGTGAACTTAGGAGGAAGCCTA
>NW_015539970.1:754712-769941 GCF_001515605.1 Sinocyclocheilus anshuiensis
TGGATGGGCGATTTTTATTTAAGTTCTTTTGGACTGAAGCAATGCAACACCCGCTGAGTGCCATGAAACAGCTTGAAAGATCAAGGACTATTTTTAATATAACTCCGACTGGATTCGTCTGAAAGAAGAAAGTCATATACACCTAGGATGCCTCGGGGGTGAGTAAAACGCAGCCTAATTTTCATTTTTGGGTGAACTAACCCTTTAAATGAAATATTATTACAGTTTAAATTAACATTAAAGGCAATTTATTTTACCCACTTAAGTAGGACTTAAGTCAAAGTCCCTTTATTCTATTGTCTTTGCTTAAGTACATCGTTGTATTACATGCATTTGTATTAATTATTAAAAGTAAAAATACTTTAATGTCATTTCTATTGAAATTTTTGTCACATATTTAAATAATTTTGTAATTATACATTTGCAATGATGAAGTTGCAGTTAAGTACTTTTAAAATATATTAACAAAGTACTTTACATGTGCTTTAGTATGTTAATAAACACATCAAAGTAAGAGTGTCTTCAAAAGCATGACAAAAGATTATTAACACATAATGATTTAAAATGTACTTTTTAATTTGAAAGTATTACAAAGTGTACTTAAGTGTATTAAGAAACAGTTATAAAAGTATACTTTCTTTAAGTGACCTTTTAATTCATTAATATTATATTATCTGCAAGTACAGTTTTTTTTAAATATACCTAAAAGATTTGAAGTACACTACAAGTGCACATTCAATACAATTAAGCACACTTCTTTTTCACAAGGGGTAGCACAGTTTAGTATAAAGAAAGCTATTATGTGACATAATAAGAAAGAGATTACACTTGCCACTCATGAGCAGAGGTGTGTGAATGTGACAGGAAACACATCCCACAAGGATTTCACAAGATTATGCGTAGTGGAAAAGCAGTTGTGACAAAATGTGTTTATAGGTGAGTAAAGAAATTGCTTAAACTGCTGTTACTGAAGATGTAAAAAATGAACTGCTGCAAAATGAATCGCAGGATTAATCTTTGAGAATTGCTAAAGCCTTTCACTAATGAAAAATAAGTCACTTGGGTAAAGCTAAAAAGATGTCTAAATACAAATAATCATTGCTTTTTTTGTAGCACAATGTTCCAGTAAGACCCTCCTCATTGTGATCTAGAAGTATATTTAGGGTTTAAAAGAGAAATCTGGAGAAATTACATCACTTGCTCACCAATGGATCCTATGCAGTGAACTGGATGAAGCATTATTACAGATTTATTTAGGCAAAAAGCAACAGTTTAAAGTTAAAATGCCTTATAGATTGATTTGTTTCTTACGAACACTCATCTTTTTGCTTCACAAGATGTTAACCGATGGACTGTGGAGTCGTGTGGAATACTAGTGAATTATTGTGATTTTTTTATCAACTGTTTGGACTCTCATTCTGACGGCACTGCAGAGGATCCTTTGGTGAGCAAATGATGAAATGCTAAATTTCTCAAAATCTGTTCCAATAAGGAACCAAAACAACATTTTCTGCAAACTGCGAGCTGTTTCTTTTAAGGGGGGTTGCTGCTAAAATTCACAGAGACTATATCACATATTGAACTTAGTTGGACCCCTTGGACCCCTTGACAGCCCTGGTTCTGAGTGAAATCGTAGTGTTTGAAGATCTGGTGCTAAAGTTAACTGGGCAAGTTAATTAACATCTTTCACCACAGGGAGGCAGTCTAAAACTAAAGCTGTATTGCCTCTACTCACTACATAGTGCAACAGTAATCTCATGTTAGTATTGCGGCATAGTAACATTGACAAGTACTACACATTCTGCGTCTGGTTTACATTTGTGTCCACACATTACAAGAGTAAAGAAAGATAGTTCAACATTGACAATATTCATACAATTAAAATCCCTTTAGGTGACACCTGCAAAGCTTATGAAATAAGAGATGAACTAATAAAGACTGAACTAAACTAAAGCTCTCATGACAAAAAAAAAAAAAAAAAGCTCACCACCCACACCAGGTAACAACAAACATGACGGCGTAATACTCCTAGCACTGGCGTGAAGATCATAAGAATACAAAGATTGAGGCATTTGTGTTCTCTTACATGAACTCGCACACTCACACTGCAGCTTTCACACCAGATTATAATGAAGAAAATGCACACATTAGTGTGCTTCTTCCACAGACAGACCCACATACGTAAGTACAGTAAGGTTTTTTTGTGTTAGCACACAAATCATTGCAGCTGTGTCAGATTATGAAAGCAGTTCTAAGGTAGAGAAACATTTACATGTACATATTAAGCATGTGTATAGGCATTATGTACAAAATGTCATCATGTACATATATTGTCAGTTCTCTAGCTAACACTACTCCTCGTTTTCTGGCATGACCCGTTACAAAATATCACCCTTTTACTCAGCCATGGCCTTTCAGTTTTATCTCGGCCAATAACGCAGTTAGAAGTCTATGCTTTGTGATGGTATCGTCAGATTATGGCAATGCGTTCAAACTCCACTGATGTGTCAGTATTAGTTGCTGGAGTGTTATCTAGTGGGGTAGAGCGCTGTATATGAAGGCACCCGCAAATATCAAAGGATTCAGTCCTGCCCTGATCTCTCTGTAATTCTGTAATGCTCTTCCTCTGGCACAACCTGTAACCGGGCATGTTGCTCTTCTGACATTTTCAATCTGGGCAAAAAATAAATAAATACATAAATAAATAAAAAAAGATGCATGGTATAAACATTTGGCTGATACCGATAAGCAGATAATTGTTGTTATGCGCAATAACCGATAAATTACGGAAGCCCTCTTTCTTGTGTTCTTGTAATCTCGACACTGCTTCTGTAGATAAATGAATAATAGATCAATTCATTTCTATTTTTTCTAAATAAATTATATAAAAATGTACAGTATGAAAAGTGGAAATTCATTTGCTAAAGATTATATTTAACAGTGTTATTAAATGATTTGTGTTTTTAAAGATTAACTTCAAGTGAGTGTTAAATGACAGCAAAAATAATCTAAATGTAAAAATAGGGGAAATGAGCACGAACTATTAAGTGTCTCAAATACCAGGTCATTTCAATATCCACCAATAAATAAATAAAAAATCAGTAACACTAAATAATATGATTTTTTGTAGTAAAACAAATAAAACAAAGATTAATATTTTAAAATGTTTTACGTGAAATACTATTTCAGTCTTTCTACTTTGAAATTTTACATTTAATTTATGTCTTGTTTGCCATTTCTTTGTAATTATTTGTGAAATGTACTGGCAATTTCTGAATGAAAATTGCTTCTACACCATATTAATTCTGATATATTGTGTATCCCTAATATAATTTCAGGCCTAAAAATAACTTTTGTATCTTTAAAAAATGTAATTATTATTTAATTATTTGTCATTTTTACATTAAATTGTTCAAATATGCTTCTAATCCTAAAAGATAGTTAGTTGGCTCAGAAGTGACCTTTTTTGAGGAAAGAAATGTCTTGTATTAAGGATTCAATCTTTTGAACTTTCTGACTCTCTCTAGAGGCTGGAAAGCAGACAGAATGTGTAATAAGTGATACAGGGTGGAAAAGACCCTCTCTTGCATTACTTTGACTAATCATTCCAAATGGCCATAATCATTCCCTTAACATTCCCAAGATTATCATGCAGTCTAACTTAACTGTATGTACATTTTCTCTCATTATCTATTACCTACATCTCTCTAGAAGTCTGTACATGGTTCTCCTCCCCTCCCTACATCCCCCAGCCCACTTCACTCATCTTCCTCCTCTCCTTCCTTACTTCTGCATTTCACACTGCAGTAAAAGAACAATGGAGGGGTCGCTCTTGGCCGCCTCTTTGAACTCCTCCAGCGTGATCTCGTCGTTGTGGTCCTTGTCCATCTTGCTGAAGATTTTGTCCACACGCTGCTGTGGGGTCAGCCCGTCTTCGTTCATACGCATCATGATCACCGTCCCAACCATCTTGTAGATTGCCTGGACATCAGAGACATCCCAAAAAATGGGATGAACACACTTCTAAAGCAAACACGTATTTTATTATGTGATGCAGTGCCTTCTCTGAATCCCTCACCTCAATGATCTCCAGCATTTCCATGCGTGTGATCTTGCCATCTCCGTCCAGGTCGTACATGTTGAAGGCCCAGTTGAGTTTCTGCTCAAAACTTCCCCTGGAAGTAATGGACAGCGCGCAGATGAACTCCCTGAAGTCAATGGTACCATCACTGTTTTTGTCAAATGTCCGAAAGGCATGCTGGGCGAATTTTGAAGCGTCGCCATAAGGAAAGAACTGAAAGACACAAAACAGCATCTGGCTTTTAGTACACTTTTTAGTAACTTAACTGCATAGCCCTACTTAAGAGAACAGTCCACCCCAAAATGATAATCACAATTTTTATGATATTTTTATAGTGACTTCTCATCATTTTTGTAGTTCATTCATTCTGCTTAACATCTTTTGTGTTCCACATAAGAAGAAAGAAAGTCATACTGGTATTTACAAGTAAATCATGATGACAGAATTTTCACATTTGAATGAACCAGCCCTGATATGCTGGTTATGTTTTGAAGCATGGCAGCTGGTTTGAGCAGGTTTAAGCTGGTCCTTGGTTGGTCATGAGCTGGTTTAAGCTGGTCCTGACTAGTTGCTTAGGACCATCTTTGGACCAGCACATGACCAGCTAAGGACCAACTATGGTCCAGCTTAAACCAGCTCAAACCAGCTGCCATGATTCAAAACATACCTAACCAGCATATGCTGTTTTTTTTCCAACAGGGAAAGCCTTGACAATATTCTTCAGTATCTTTTTTTAATTTCCTTCATGTACCTGAGGGTCACAATGAGAGTAGGTATACCTAATGTGGAAAGCATCCCTTTGACTTCCCTCACCTTGACATAGAGTTGCTGGAACTCTTCCAGATTGAGGATGCCAGATGGACAGTCCTTCAGGAACCCCTTATACCACTGCTTCAGCTCAGCTTCGTTGAACTCTGTACTCTTGGTCAAGTCATCAAGCACCTCAGGAGCAAGCTTGCTGTTGTGTTTCCCCATCTTTCTACACCTCTCTGTGAACAAGCTGGGCAAAGAGCCATTAAAATACATTCATGCTTTATGGCAGTGGTTCTCAACCAGTGGCCCGTCACGAATTCAAATGCGGCCCACCACGCTGAACACAATTAAAAAAATAACTTTCAGTTTTACAAATCAATTTAGTTTTTACATTAATTAAAAAATGTACTAAACAAATATAAGCTATAATGTTTTTGTTATGTAAAATAATTTTGTTTTTCATAAATTATTTTCAGACATGAGCAGACCTGTCGGCTACCCACGTAATTAACGTTACGCATTTAACACTTACAAGCGCGCACTTTAGCACAATTCAATTTAAATAGTCATCAGCAGCCATTAGTCCAGAAAAATTGAGCATCAGAATGGACAAATTTGTTATTAAGGGAGAAAATCGAAATGTGGAAAATGCCAGCGAAGGAACACATACAAACAAGAATAGTCGCAGTATCAGCAGTGAAGGTAGGAGAGTGCTGGACTTTCGGCATCAACTTTCGGTTTGCTCCGCCACTCACTTGAAGATGTTCAGGCAAAAGGAAACACCCATACTACGCAGCAATCATCCTTAATTGCAGAAATGTGGCAAAACATCTCTGGAGAGAACCTCAGATAATTAAATTCGAAAGTGCTTTCCATATTTAGATCAACATAGGCTACATTAGTGAACGCACATTTTCTGCAATGTCACGCGTCAAATCACGCTTCCGTGCGCGTCTTACAGACTGCAACTTACAATCGCAACTTCCTCGTGCTTATTCCGTTCGAGACGAATTTTACAAAATTGGTCAGCTCCCGACAGCATCAGGTGCTTTATTAATGGTGAGTAGAATTATTTATTTATTTGAATGAATGTAATCGATTAGATATCATAATATTTATGTTATAATATTATAAATCTGGTTGGTTTGTATCGGTGATGTAATATGTAAATGATATGCGTGCGGCCCGTGAGACTTGCACTTGGACCATAGTGCGGCCCAGTGGGAAAAAATGTTAAGAACCACTGCTTTATAGACTGACAACAGCGATCAAAAACAGAAATGTATTGTGGACAGTGGATCTCTTGACAAGATTAAAGTGAAGAAGTAATGCAACGGAGAATTGCACAATTTCACACCTTTCTCATTACTTCTGCCTCGAGTATTTGAAAAATCAAGAGTAGAGCAAGATTGTATCATTACCAAAAACTTTTATCATTAACAAAGACTTTTGTTAATTAAATGGTATTTCATGTTCTCTCAAGTCGAGTTCCCGTTAATTTTCTCTATAGAGAAAGAGATAAAACGTTCAAGGCACACTTAACATTGAGCTCTGAGGTTAATAATCAATGGTATATGTTTCTGTTGAAGCCATCAGTCAGTGCTATTTCACCATTTTTGTTAAAATGTAAATAAATTCAGGTGAAGAACTGCATGACCATGATTCTGTTTCTGTTTCTCTAACTTTTGTGAAAATAAAATGTCAAAATATGGGTGAAATAATGTTCCATTGTCATTTAGTGTAACAAATATGTTTATATAAAATTGAAACAACATTAAAGATTTAAATGTTAATGTTTAATCCCTATGGAGCAAATGAACAGGAAAATAATACTTTTGAAACCAATGAAATATTGGGTGTTCACTCTTGCTCCCTGTTATATGAATCAACCATCAGACTGACATGTAAAACAACCAATCAGTGATTGGCAATCACAGCTAGCTTTTTGCGTAAAAGATGAATATTAAAACAAATGCTAAACAATTTCTAAACTTACAGCTAAAATATATGAGCAAGTGTAACAAACTAAAACTAATCTGAAACTTAAAATCATATATATCACAAAAATAAAATCAAGTGATTTTTTTTCAACACTATCCACCTCATTTTAAAGGGATGGTTTACCCAAAAATTTAAATTCTGTCATTAATTACTCACCTTCATGTCCTTCCAAACCCGAACGACCTTCGTTCATCTTCTGAACACAAATGAAGATATTTTTGATGAAATCCGAGAGCTTTCTGACCCTTCATAGACAGCAGTGCATCTACCACCTTCAAGACCCAGAAAAAGGACCATGTCTTAGTCCATCTCTTGAACGTGTCAGTTCAAAAATATCATCAAAAATATCTTAATTTGAAAGTGTAATTTGCTTCCAGTTATTTTAGCTGTACAAAACAGTTAAGGGGTGGAACGGTTCGTGGGAAAAAATCGAACCGTACGGTTCTCTACATACGGTTCGGCACACGCTAGGACCACAGTTCGGCACACGCTAGGACCACGGTTCAACTTAAATCTGACAACGCATCTGTAATGGTTTGCTATAAATAACACGTAAAACAAACAGGGTTTGGCTAATATATGTTTCTGTTGATGGATGCGCATTCTGGCTTTACATTACAACAACAGCGATGAAAAAAAAAAACGTGGACAAAATATTCACTCTTGTTCAATGCGAGAGCTGTATGCTGGAATATGAGCATTTATTCCGTCATCACCCGGGTTCTGAGGCGCGTGCGCACAGGTGAGACCTGAACAGCACACGTTGATATCTGTTTAAGCTAAACTCATTTAAGCTTTGCCAGTTTAAACATTTAAGGGCCAGAGGACGCGAGCTTGTGTGCGCAAGTGAGAAGATTTGTGCGTGTGCTCATCCGAAGCGCGCAAACTCGTGCCTCAGAATGGACAAATTCACACAAAAATTATGTCAAAATGCCGTCTTGGTAAGTAGTGTTGGGTCGTTCTTGAACGATTCGTTCATTTTGAACGAATCTTTAATGTGACTCGGGAAGAACGAGTCGTCTCGGGGAGTGATTCGTTCAGTCGCGCATCCGCAACATCCTATAGGTTCTGTACTGGAATTCGTCAAGTAGTTCACCTGTTTCGAGTCTTCGGGTTTTTCGAGTCATTCGTTCATCACGTGACAGCCCCATAAGCTTTAACTAGCTTAGCTTTTATTAACTTTGTTACAACATTTAGTGTTATGGAAAAGAACCATCATGACAGAAATTCACACATTTATAAACTGTAAGAAGTAAAAAGCTACAATTTGAGACCAGAAACGCATCACTGTAACTGTAAGAGTAAATAATAATTATAATAATGATGATAATAATAATAATAATAAATGCAATACTGTTTTACATTTCATTATTTTATTCAATTTCTGTACCTAAAAACTAATGTTAGTTAGTAATGACCTCCCTAAAAAAATTTAGATACAAATTTTATTTGTATCTTTACTCTATTGTATTTATTTGTGCTGTTGCTTGTAGTTAGATAGATTATTCTTATTTTCTTTATTTTTATTTGACAGTATAGTTTTTGCCTAAACATAGCACATACCGAACCATACAGAAACCGTGACTGTAAAGCCGTGATACAAACCGAACCGTGAGTAAGTTGAACCGTTCCACCCCTAAAACAGTTATGCTGCTTAATATTGCAAACTGGTATTTATTTTATTTTAATGTAATGTTGTAATTATAAACACACTGATTTGCAGTGCAAATAGTTTTACCATTTACTGCGCTTTGTTACTCTTGTAGTTATTTACCTACAATGCTGTGTAAAGTACAGACTGATTAGAACTAGTCACAGTTGATGTTTCCATTTCTCTGTCTTCTGTTAGCAGCTGTTGCCTGCTATTCTTTTGGGGTTTTACACTTTGTCATGACATTATGGTTTATAACATGTCTGCCTCTGGCTGAATCCGAGATATATTAAACCAAATCCAAATTGCCCTGGGCTTTGAAAATGGATATATTTGGGTGCACATATGACAAATGAGGCACTGCGTTAATGAGTCATTATCTCCGCTCTCGGATTATTAAAGTTCATTAAATATTGAACAGGTCTAAATAGTTGACGAGGGGCACATGACTACGGAATACAGCAGCAGCAGCTTTGCAGAGGAACTCATCTGAGACGTTCTGAGACCCGGTCGCCCACGGCGCTATTTTCTCCCCCTGACAGAAGGTCATTTTAGTGGGATCATGATGACTAATCAGAGGTGAGCATTCATCTCCTCTCGTTTTCTCTTGCTCTTTTTCACTCCCTCTCTGTCGCTGACCTTTTTTGGAATTCTGTGGTCTGGCGGCTTTGCTAATCTTGGCATCTTTCTGATTAGTTAACATTAGACGGGGGTTTAATTAAAGATCTAAGTGGTTAATGAACTGTATGGCTGACAACATTCGCCTCAAGGCTCTGGAAAGCTGATTCTTTGGGGCTGGTGAGACAATCCACTATTGTTTTCAATCAGAAAGGCTTCCATCAAACTCTGCAAGCACTCATGCCCACAGGCCGACCTTTGTTAACTCGTTTGTAATGAGTGACTGCTCAAAGAGCCGGCGTGCAAGAGGAAACAAAATCTGTCAATCATTACTCCAGAGCCCTCTATGAAACTGCAAAGGAAATGAAGAATGGCTCAAATTGGAAAGCAATGTTGGTGGAGGGGCTTATGAAAGTTAATCTACACCCATATTGCTTTGGAACCTGTGAGCGAGTTGTGTGGTTACCTGGGAGTTGTAACATCAAGTTGAACACACTTTGTGGAAACAACTTTATCCCACTGGTTTTGGATTGTTGTTTAAGCAAACATACACTACAGCACTGAAGTTTGTTGTACTTTGGTCTAGGCCCAGGCCCCAGACTGGTGCAGCTTAGCAGCATCTTCTGTGCACACTTGTGAAACACACTTGTGATAATTTCAAAATTTGTGAAAATAAATTGTTCAATCAGTAGGGAAAACTATGGGTAAAAATATAGATTTTTCCAATTAATTGCGATCTTCATTTGAACTATCCTGATATTGATTCTTGAAATCACTAGATCGATCTTTACTCTATTTTCAGTGGCTGTGTGAAAATGTATTTGCTGCACTTACTGTTCTGAAGCTGTCTGTGTTCAGCTGAACTCACTCAACTGTGCTGCCTGGACCCTGTTGTTAATTCTTAAAATGAATGTTTTCATAATGTGAAGTAGTTTGCCTGTAACCATGTTTCCTGTACCACTTTTCAGCAGTAAAAATATAAAATGATGGATGACTCTTTTGAGGTGGTTCTTTTAATGAGTATTTGGTCCCACTTTATATTAAGTGGCCTTAACAACTATGTACTTACATTTAAATTAATAATTTGATACAATGCACTTATTGTGTACATACATGTTTTTACATTGCAACAAAAATCCCTGTATGTAATTACATCTGTAATTAATTTATGTAATTACATTTATAATTAAACTGTTGACCCATCCCTTACACCTTAACCCTTAAACCTACCCATACCACCAAACCTGCCCCTAACCTTACCCGTATCCCACCTCAATAGCAGCAGAAGTATTTTGCAATACAATATGAACACAATAAGTACATTGTACTTATTTTTTGATGTAAGTACACACAGTACATTGATTGATTGTCTGTGTGCAGGGTGACACCCTTTTGTTTCGTAGCACGCCCTTGACCTGTTCTTTTTACCCATTTCTACAATTCAATTCAGAACAACAGATCAGGTCTACCAGCATGTATCTCTTTATATCACACAATGAGGACAACAAGGGACACACGGTGAGCTGGAGAGGAGGGTGGTAAGGAACCGTGATCAAGGTGACTAAATAGAAACATAAAGACCTTGTTTACACCTGGTATTAAGATGCACTTTCAGTCACCCATTCACAAGTAGTCATCCAAGAGGCATTACCATTTACACCTGCTATAACCATGTGTTTTAGATGCGTCTCCTGTGACCACTTGTATTTGGATTTCGTCTGGACCCTCCCCTCTTATTTTGTCACACTCTACATCACTTTCACGGGAGCCACAAGTATGTCACACAAATACGATTGAATAAATTGTTGTTTACAAGCATTTGGCAAAGGATACGAATGGTAACAGTGAATTTTAATTGCTTTGGCTCAACATATGTGGAAATGATTGTTTTGGTGCGCTTTTCTCGTAATAAGTCCCATAACGCTCACATGTTTGGTAAGTGGGTGGCGATTAGGTGGCACATGAATACAATTGAATAAATGAAGCTATTACAGTGCTTACAATTAATTGGGATTGATATGAATGGTAAGTGTTTCAATTGTTTTGGCTCAATATAGTGAAGTTGGAATCGATTGTTGTGGTGCGCTTTCATCATTTTTGACTTCCTCTGGAAGTGGTCAAAAGTGGACTATCTCAAAACATTTTAGAACCCGTTTACGCCTGTATTTAATGTCATTGGCAATTGATCAGATTGACGAAAACCATCATAATACCAGGTTTAAAAAGGGCCTTTGAGGTCTGGAAGGTGAGGGAAGTGTTAAAGAGGGAGAACGAGAGTGGAGGGTTTTTTTTAAGAGGGCCAGAGGCCAGCTGTGTTTGGTGTCCAAGGTGAAGGTTGGACAGAGCAGCCCCATCCAGAGCCATGGACAAGGCCCAATTTAATGCCTGTCAGGAGAGCAAATGTTGCAGAAAACTAAGCTTCCAAAAGCACCTCAGCTGATAAGAAATATGGGCAGTCTAAAAATGAATGGGAAAAAATACAAGGTACACCAAAAACCTTTAATCTTCTGATTGGCTTGTGTTGAGAAATAATGGATTAATTGGGTCTTAGAGTTACAATAGAAACTCAATATTCTTTTCCCAGTTGTTTGCTGTGGAATAAAATCTCTCCTGAGTTTCTGTCTGATGAGTCAGTTCCTGCTTCATTAGCCACCTGAGAGGACGTTTCTGCTTATCAACGAATGCTTGTGTTTTTGTGGCTCCTGTAGGTTTATGACGGCTGCTTGCAGATTAGTCTAGCGGTGCTGAGGGAAGAAATGTGTGAGACATTATAAAGGTGCTGCCGTCACTACGCCGCTTTTCTTTCTTTGAGCAAAAGTGATGCTTATCTGTGAGGCTTTGCAGATTAATGCTTCAAGTTTTAAGTTGCTTAAACCACATGCAACTGCCCTAGAGGTTGCTGGCTTGTCAGTGAAAAACAAACTTCTGAAGGGCAGCCAGAGAGGGCTACACGGTTAGCTTTAGGCTTCCGAACAGGTAAATGATTGCTCCGATAGCTTTCTAACAACTGCTCTTTCAAAGCAAACATTAAACTCCTCTCAGGAATATCAAAACAGTTAATTGGAAGTAGACTCAACTCTTTGGAAGTACACTCAAAAATCAAGATTTTAGATTCATATTTACATGCACGTATAAGGGAAAATGTCTAGTTTTACATGCTGTAATTGGTCACCTTTTCTTAGTTTTTTTCCACCTTTTATCTAATTATCTATTTATTTATTTTGCCTACACTAGTTGAACACTATCAACCAATTTAAATGAATCTGTGGTATGAAAAAATTATTTTTTTAAAAACAAAAATATTAGTCTCAATAAAAATCTGTCATAAAATGGCATGTACACTAATAAATCTTTTTTTGAAAAATATTGTATGAGAGTTTTAGATGGAATGTCACACTGCATTTCAGATTTACTTATATGTATATAAACTTAAAGTCAACATGAAATGGCATTTGCATATTTTATTTCAGTAATGTGATGCATTTACAAGAAAAACATTATATACAAATAGTATAAAAATGTAGAACAGGAATAGATTTTGTTGGGAACCAAGATGTGTCTGAGATGTTGAGCCTGAAGATTTCCTAACGGTAATTTCAAATTGTTTTTTTTTTTTTGGCTATTAGTAGTAGTAGTAATATTATTTGTATTAGTATTTGTACAAGTCTGCATTATTTTGGCTATTTGACTACTGGTTATTTTCCCCTTGCTACCTAGCTGACATCCGGTAAATATTGTTTTATTGTTGTTTCTTTAGAATAACTTGCACAATTGACTTTAAGCAAGTAAATATAGTCTATTTTGACTTTATGTTGACTTTAAAGACCATAAAATACAAAAAATGAATAGCTCTCACAACCTTCCTGTGACGAGGCCAAGAGGTCATGCACATTAATTCTGCTTCATGTTCTTTCAGTGATTTTTTCAGTCACACATAGCTGTTACCTTCCCGTCAGTAAGAAAATGTAGCAAATGTCTTTTGTGGCCTTGTTTCATGGCCTCTCCTATCACTTTCTCTCTTTCATCAGTTCTCCATTGTCACTCGGATTGATCGATGGACAGTGATTGCCTGTGTGGTCACTGCTGAAGTCTTTGATATTCCAGCCACATCAGTCTGTGAGTGTTCCTTTTAAGAGCCACCAAATGAGATGAGAACCCTGGGAGCCGAGATGTGCTGGACACTGGGATATTGGCAGTGGATTAATTCCACCACAGCGCACACACATAGACGCACACACACAAACACAAATACACACACGTACAAAGACATACAGGTCTGGCGCTTAAATGGATCCCAGGTGGGAAAAATTGTTTTTTTTCAAGGCTTGGACATTGTACTGGCAACTGTCAGAGATTGAACGAGAAAAGAAGAGATGACTCAATTTGAGTCTCTTCCAGACTTTATTCACCTCAGTGACCCTCTGCAAACTCTTTCAAGATTGACACACATAAATGGCAGAAGGAACTGAGAGATGAAAGAGTAGTTTTAAGATTTCTAGATTTAAACCCTGAGAAACACACAGAACCTGTCATATAACAATGGAGGTTATATGGAGGTCAGATAGTAGTTCACCAGTTTGGCAGCACTGGTTCACCTGCTAGACTAGCATTACCCAGACATTAGTATGGTAAATTGTAATTTGCCTTTTTAGCATTCGCAAAAATGAAAATTTGCTGAAAATGTACTCACCGTCATGTCCATCCAAGATGTACAGGAGTTTGTTTCTACATCAAAACATATTTGAGTAATTTAGCATTACATTACTTGCTAACCAATGGATCCTCTGCAGTGAATGGGTGCCGTCAGAATGACAAACAGCTGATAAAAACATTGCAGTAATCCACAAATAATCCACATGACTCCAGTCCATCAATTAACATTGTGAAGAAAAAAAGCTGTTTTTGTATAAAAAAAAAACAAAAAAAACTTTTTTTTAATTCAAACGAGTCCTCTATCCATAATATTGCTGAAAACAGTTGTGCCATCTGAATCAGGAGAGAAATATGCACAGATCAAGGATCGTTTACAAGTGAAAACCGTTTTAAACAAATATGTCAGTGGATTTTGATGTGAGAGGATAACAGGGGTTGGACTTTTTCATTGAAGGAAGTGTTATTATGGATTATGACCTTCTATTTTGGCCAGAAGGAACAGTTTAAAGTTAAAATGACCTAATGATGGATTTGCTTTTAACAAACATGCAGCTTTTTGCTTCACATGATGTTATTTGATGGACTGGAGTCATGTGGATTACTTATGGGTTATTGTGATGTTTTTATCAGCTGTTTGGACTCTCATTCTGACAGCAACCATTCACATTGATGAGCAAGTGATGTAATGCTAGACTTCTCCAAATCTGTTCTGATGAAGAAACAAAGTCATCTACATCTTGGATGGCCTGAGAGTGAGTACATTTTCAGCAAATTAAAATTTTTGGTTTAACTACTCCTTCAAGACTGCTGACCTTTCATTCCAATAAAAACTACTGTGGCATCTCTTTGAGCGCATGTGTCTCTGCTGAGAGTTTCCACCAATTCCAGTCACCACTGTCTTCCATCATTGCCTTTAACTCTCTCTCTCTCTTAACTCCCTGTGACAGCTCAATATAACAGGGGCCATGAACCTCACAGGGACAGAAAGTGGGTTTTATCTGCATAGTCAGACATAATAGATCAAACGCAATAAAGTAGCTGTCATTTAAACAAATGGAGCTCCAAATGAAGGTTTGGGAGGAGCATGTTCATCTAATCCTGTCAATCACAACACAAAGATAAATGGCTGCTTTCCTTGTTCCTGTAATAATTCTTGTGGCATCGTTCCATCATCATTGCCTTTTCTTTGCATTATTTCGATATAGTTAGATAATTGATTAAAAATTACATTTAGTGCTTTTGAGAATGCATCAGAAATCATGAAACTGATATTGTTATATTGATGTATTTACAGATGTTATTAAAGATAGAAAACATGTTTTTAGCAACTAATATGGGTAAAAACAACTTAAAACCAAAATTTCTATAATCTGAAGAGAGATTACTAAAATGTATTATTATTGACATATAAAGGTGAAACAGGCACACACACATATGCACCAGTCCAGCACACAAACACACATCCGATTGAG
>NW_015539970.1:772096-795843 GCF_001515605.1 Sinocyclocheilus anshuiensis
ATAAAAAAAAAAACAAAAAAAACTTTTTTTTAATTCAAACGAGTCCTCTATCCATAATATTGCTTAAAACAGTTGTGCCATCTGAATCAGGAGAGAAATATGCACAGATCAAGCATCGTTTACAAGTGAAAACCGTTTTAAACAAATATGTCAGTGGATTTTGATGTGAGAGGATAACAGGGGTTGGACTTTTTCATTGAAGGAAGTGTTATTATGGATTATGACCTTCTATTTTGGCCAGAAGGAACAGTTTAAAGTTAAAATGACCTAATGATGGATTTGCTTTTAACAAACATGCAGCTTTTTGCTTCACATGATGTTATTTGATGGACTGGAGTCATGTGGATTACTTATGGGTTATTGTGATGTTTTTATCAGCTGTTTGGACTCTCATTCTGACAGCAACCATTCACATTGATGAGCAAGTGATGTAATGCTAGACTTCTCCAAATCTGTTCTGATGAAGAAACAAAGTCATCTACATCTTGGATGGCCTGAGAGTGAGTACATTTTCAGCAAATTAAAATTTTTGGTTTAACTACTCCTTCAAGACTGCTGACCTTTCATTCCAATAAAAACTACTGTGGCATCTCTTTGAGCGCATGTGTCTCTGCTGAGAGTTTCCACCAATTCCAGTCACCACTGTCTTCCATCATTGCCTTTAACTCTCTCTCTCTCTTAACTCCCTGTGACAGCTCAATATAACAGGGGCCATGAACCTCACAGGGACAGAAAGTGGGTTTTATCTGCATAGTCAGACATAATAGATCAAACGCAATAAAGTAGCTGTCATTTAAACAAATGGAGCTCCAAATGAAGGTTTGGGAGGAGCATGTTCATCTAATCCTGTCAATCACAACACAAAGATAAATGGCTGCTTTCCTTGTTCCTGTAATAATTCTTGTGGCATCGTTCCATCATCATTGCCTTTTCTTTGCATTATTTCGATATAGTTAGATAATTGATTAAAAATTACATTTAGTGCTTTTGAGAATGCATCAGAAATCATGAAACTGATATTGTTATATTGATGTATTTACAGATGTTATTAAAGATAGAAAACATGTTTTTAGCAACTAATATGGGTAAAAACAACTTAAAACCAAAATTTCTATAATCTGAAGAGAGATTACTAAAATGTATTATTATTGACATATAAAGGTGAAACAGGCACACACACATATGCACCAGTCCAGCACACAAACACACATCCGATTGAGCATCACTGACCTGAATAGAGAGGGTGCTTTAAGTACCCTGTAAGGACACTAGCCTTTTCACAACAATGTTCCGGCCCTTTTATGGTGGACAAAAGTGGCATGTTACAAGTATGCTTTATCAAAACCCTGGGATGATACCACTGGTGAATAATTGGTTGTCCTGGTAACAGACCAGGAAGCTTTCACAACCCTTGTGTCACAAAATTCAGCAAATAACAACTGGTTAGATGCTATGCCATGAATGGATGTTAGCTTTGGCTTACTTTTGTTCTTTCGTCACATGAAATAGCAAAATCAATTCATCTTAAATTTGATTTACTATTTTCTATTCAGGGTTGGGTTGCAATTTTAAAGGGGTCATGAACTGAGAAACCAAAATTGATCTTTTGGCATATAAGAGGTCATTGTGCTATAAAAATATCCTGTAAGTTTCAGAACTCAAAACTTTGTCGTTAGTCTAAAAACAGCTTATATTGAAGGCAGTCTGCCAAAACGACAGCTTTTGGAATGTTCTACTCTATGATGTAATAGTGTGGATAAGCGCTGCCTCCGCAGAAGAAGATCGACATCACTGTCTGTTCAGCCCCGCCCACCGATTCACGCATGTAGTGTTTATGAGAGAGGCGAACGCACAGGTCTACGCAGAAACCAAACGATAAAGATGGTTCTAAAGACAACTAGATGCTGTGTAGTGCCAAGCTGTGGAAAAAAACAGTCTTTGCATTGCCTTCCTTTTGATCCCAACGTTAGGAAAGAGTGGATGAACTTTATTTTTAATTAAGTTCCAGATCGCCTCAATAAGAACCTGGTCTTTTGTTTACTTCAGTTTACCGCGGATTCGTTTACAAACAAGGCACAATTCGACGAGGAATTTTCAAAAAGATTGAAACTAAAAGACGATGCTGTGCCGACTATCTGACAGTCATGTCGCAACACACAAGTGTGAGTAACTGTTTTCATTAAGTGATCACTATTGCTTTGTCTGTTAAAAAGATTGTTTGATATGAACTGAGTATTTATGCATTTTTAACCTAAATCACAGCAGCAGTACAACAGTACAAAAACAGAGGCAGTTCATGACCCCTTTAAGTTAGCCATTTCAGTGGAAGTAATTATCTCAAGGAAACTTAACCAGTAACTCAGCATGCATGCATGCACAAAAATATAATTATACCAAAAATATATAGCCTAATTGGCCTATACCAAAATCCAAAAATGTAAGACCGTATTAAAAAAAAAGGGATTCAAAATAGAATTTGAACTTGTAAATACATAAAGATAATAAACATAAATATATAAAAAGAATAATAAATATTTAAGATTCTTCACTATTAATGTCAGCATTATGAATGTATGATATATAACAGCACCAAATCAGTTATCGACCAATACCTAGAGGTCCCTCTATAATTATTTTGTATTTCTATTTGTCTAATTCAAAAATTTTACTGTTTTCCATAGCTGATGGCATATTTGTTTTTTCAGCAAAGTAAAGTAGTTAAATACTATATATATATATATATATATGTGTGTGTGTGTGTGTGTGTGTGTGTGTGTACCTACTTAACCATATTTTGGGGACAAATTTGTACCCAAAAGTGAGCTAAACCTGACAAAAATCTCCAAAAACCTCCCTTTGGGGACGTCCTCATTTGTAAAACTGGTATAAAAATAAAGTAAACTAAGTTTTTTTAAATTGTAAAAATGGGGTAGGTTTAGGTGTAGGGTGATAGAATATACAGTTTGCACAGTATAAAAACCATTACGCCTATGGAATGTCCCCATTTAGATAGCTAAGTAAACGTGTGTGTGTGTGTGTATATTTTTTTTTCTCAGAATTTATTGGCCATCTGTCATTAAAGCAAAAGGGACACATACTACTATTCTGAAATAAAATTTTTCCCCAAAAGTTTTCAATTAACTTTTCACTAAATGTAACATTACTGTATATAAGTTATAACAACTGGATACTGCATATTCAGTAATATAAGTAATATATACAGTAAGTTGGAAAAATGCAAAATCATGATCAGAAATTGAGGTCAATATTATGATCCTTCTCTCAATCTACGAAAGTTTTATGGATGTTTACGTCACTCCTGAAGCTTTTTATGCCACCTTCTCATGACTGCAGTTCAATTACAGGTGAGTCATAAAATTCTCCACTGACTCATGTGGCATAACAACCAATAGTGGGCATAAATAATGCAGCTGTTTGGACTATATGCGCGCTAAAGGTCAGCCATGCTTATCTGGAGTCAAAGGGGCACATCCAAAACTGTCAGTCATCATCATCATCGTCTGCCAAAGGAGCTTTTGTGAGCAAAAGAGCCAGCATAAAGGAGATTCTTCAAGTATACATGAACAGATCAGTGGGGAAAATACATAGTCCCTTTATTTTCCCCTTTCTCTGTCAGTAACAACAAACCTCTCTGTCTCTAACTGTACTTTTTCTCACAGCCACTAATGCACAACACTCACACACACAGGGCATGGTGGCAGATGGTTCAGGGCAGTAATTTAAGGTACTTGCAGTAGGCAAGGGGCTGCTGGGTCCCATGTGGGGTACAGGGCAAAGACAAACAAATCACTTAACAACTGCAGGACTGTAGCTAAGCTGGGACACTAAACGCAGGATCTTCTAAAAGCATCAAATGCCTAAACAGCAATAAAATAATGATTGTAGATGCATCTTGAATTTTGAAGAGGATATTTTGTCTCTGTGTTTTTGTTTATATGTGAAGGTCCAGCATTCTTTTGGACCCCATTATCTTTCAATGTATATGGACAAAAACAGCTGAAACATTCTTCAAAATATCTTGCTTTATGTTCTACAGAAAAAGCAAGTCATACAGCTTTGGAATGACATGAGGTTGAATATGTGAATTTTCAATTTTGAGCGAACTATCCCTTTGGGTAAAAGACTCCTGCTTTTTCAAAAACAAGTGCTCTGATTGCCAAAAGATCAAATTCTGAAATCAAGCTCAGAAATTTCTGAATTTAAGCATTTCTCACAAAAAAAAAAAAAAATCCAAAAGTAGCAGGGTAATTTATTTGAGCTCTTTACAATGCCAAAAAGTCAAATTTGTTTTTATTTTTTATCTCTTTTACATTAAGGACTTTCAGGAGAAACATCTCAGACAAAGTTGATTCTAAAATGCAACATAGCTGAGAATCCCGTCTCCTGAGCTATGAAAGCGCAACCCCTAAGCAATAACATTTTTTTCTTTGGGATAAACAGCTAGTCATGTTTACTGGCTCTAAACGAGTCCCACAGCATCATGTTAAATTAGACCCTCTGGTGTTTCTATAGTGATGTTTCCCCACTCCAGTGCTGAAGAAACATATTCTCCACTCTCAGGAGAAGAGGGCAACCCAGTGAAGGTCACCGCACATGCTCTCTACCTCTCAAAATGTTGTATGTACTAAGTACTGTCATTTGGTAATGCAACACTGTTGCGGCTAATGGCTGGAAATACAAAGAAGCATAATGCTGTATTTTGAGGAACCTAAAAGCACTATAGTTCCACTCCACAGAATACAATGAAACTCCCAAATGCTTCCTCAAAAACCAACTGTATTATGTTCTGAATTAGAGATAATGCTGTGCAAGGAGTAAAAAAGGGGTTAATAGTAATACCAATTAGTGTTATTGCTAAGGCACACAGGGTGAGTGACTTGAACCCCTAATACAAACGCAAACTCATCCTGAACCGTGAAGCTTGTTGAGTAGAGGTACCGGTATGTTATTTCTATAAGCATTTAGACTTTTTAGCTGATTTTCACCTGTCAAATGATGTCAGATGAAAAACCATAGATTTATACAGAAGTAGGAGTTTAAGTCAAATCTAAAGACGATGATATCAGAGACTTGAGGGTGGGCTCATTTCAATTCGCCAGTAAACTACCAATTAGATCACCACAGAAACCACCTAGTAATGCCCTAGAACCTACACAGCAACACAATAAAAACAGAATCCTGCCACAAAACCAACACCAACATTGTGGCGGCAAGTTTTGCACAGGCTTTTATCCATTTACATATTTATAAAAATCTGGTATTTAGTCTCATACAAGCAATATAATATTAACATTAATATTAATTTAAATAATATAATATAATATATAAATTAAAAGACATTAAAGGGATAGTTCACCATAAAATGAATATTCTGTCATTGTTTACTTACCCTCAATCTGTCCCAAACCTGTAGGAGTTTCTCTCTTCTGCTGAACACAAAAGAAGATATTTTGAAGAATGTTGGTTACCAAAAAGCTGACGGTAGCCATGGACTTCCATACTATTTTTCCATGCTATGGAAGTAAATGGCAATGATCGAATTTGAATTTTTGGGTGAACTATCTTTTTAAGTTCATTTCCTTGTATAATTTAAAAATTATACATAAGATGGTTGTCAGATGATAAACTAACCCCCAGCTAAACAAAATATTATAAAATCATTACCATGCTTGTGGTCTAGGAAAGGTTTTAAAGGTTCTGCCACTACTAGAGTACAAAACAGCAACATTGTAAAGAGTTGATTTCAATAAGCTCATGCCATCCATCTCTGTTAAGCAGGACAACATATTGTACCATTAAACAGCTGTTCCAGATGCTGCAATAATACAACTTTGAGCAAAATCAGTATTTAGTATTCAGAACGGCAGGTCACACAGGTGCACAGTCTTTCTGGGTTCATTTTATTGTGCTACATTTGATTTAAGTGGCTTGGCAGGCTGTATTTGAACTGCCCTCTCAAGGATGGTACTTGGGGGGGAAATAAATGGGATTATGAAATGTGGTGACCAGTCTGGGCAGTCGATGTAGTGTACACTTCAATGCTTCTGAAAGGAGTGCACTACATACAATTTGTGGCATCAGATACGGTTCCAGTGAAAAAAAAAACTGCAAATCAATTGTAAACATCAAAAGTTTGAAATATCGTCTCTCGGGAGGTGCAAATGTTACATATATGCTTAGTTTCTATTGTGCAAATCAATTGTAAACATCAAAAGTTTGAAATATCATCTCTCGGGAGGTGCAAATGTTACATATATGCTTAGTTTCTATTGTCAGTTCAATGTAAAATCAATTTGTGTTCAAATCAATAGGCTGGAAACTGACAAGCAGTCAGATCCTAAAGGATGTGCTGCTCATGCTATCTATAGATTGGAAGCAGTGGGCATCATTCTATGCCAACACTATGTTTACCATGGAACAGTCAGTCCTACTTCTCAGAATCAGCCTTATCATGGTTTGAATTTCATATCCTGCCTTATCTATATGCTGTAGCATGTTGGGTAAGCGCATTGAACAATTTGTTTCTAACACCCCAGGGCATCATCCGATAACTCCAGCTGCTAAATGTATCTGACAGCATCCCCCCGTTATGACACTGTACTTGCCTCTCATTCAAATTCAGAACAGGAAGCACAGCAAAGAACAACAACAACACCAGAAAAAAAGATTAACAGAAAGAAAACAAGCCAGAGCACTTCTGTTTGACATGACGAACATACACAATATTAACAAGATCCTATCGGAGAGGGGAACAAAACGCAACAGTCCTCATTCATTCTTCCATGCAGGCATTCCTTTGTTTTTCCACATCGAGCTGCCCGGAGGCCATTAGATCAGTCCCGCCAAAAAGCTGACAACTGTGTGTGGCTTTCAGAGCTCAGCCATTTTAAATCTGCCATCCATCTCCATGAAAACCAGAGCATGTGATGTGGGTAATCAGTCAGTCGGCCATGCGTGTGAGTGTAGTGCGATACTGCCCACTGCTCTTGTCTTGTTGGGGACAAAATCAAGGGGACGGCTGGACGTGTGTGTGCTGACCCTATGACCCATCCACAGCCTTTTAGTTCACCTAAAAAATTTTAAATAATATTCAATACGCAACATTTCTGAGGTCTCTAAATTATTAACCTGATCAAAACTTGCTGTACACAATCTTGTGCATGCCTTCTGTCATATAATTGATAGTTTATGCTTTTTTAGCAAGTCGGTTTTAGTGTAATTCTTGTGCCTTTTTGCTGTGAACGTTTAACTGAATTTTATAAGTAAAGGTAGGAAAAAAAATATTTTAAGAACTGTTGACTGAAATGTTCTTTGGGAACCTGCAGTCTTTTTTGTACATCTCTCATTCAAGATTGTATTGTATTATATATATTTGCCATCATTCATGTTCAAATATGAGCTACATATTCTCCAATATCATACTATATGGACCATAAAAGCCTGATATATCAAATATGGTACTCAACAAAAAAACACATGCAAATTTTTTTTATAATATATTCATTATATTTGTCAAAAAGTTCAATAGAATGCTTTAAAAATAAAACATGTCAGGCTGTACAGAGTTAAAGGACAAAGCTGCTGCCATGTTTCACCACAACAGTACAACTTTTCAGACATTTCAAACTAAGTACGGATTTTACAATCACCCTGCACTTCAGCAACTGAAGTGTGTCATGGTCAGATGAAGTAATGAGGCCGTAGCCCTCCACTCTTCTCACCATTGAAACCATCCCACATCTCTCTGCCCTCTGCCGTGTTTCATCTAAGCATACATAATCACTTCTGCATCCATTCATTATTTGAGCTTAATGAGCAGTGCCCGTGAGACATACTGAGCTCATTGAAGATTCATGGCCACTCGTAGGCCCATCCAAATGGCAGCATGGATGCAAACATATGTGGTGTCAACACGCCGATGCTGTCACAACTCGCTGCTGATAATTTTAGTGACAGTTCAGTGGTGAGCACTTGGTGACCAGTGAACAGAGCACTCAATGAGCAGTCAATTATTTATTAAAGTTGAATGCTTATATGCAGATTGTTTACAAATTTAAGAGCACACATTCACAAAGAAAGAAACGGAACAGACATGGGATGTGTTTTAAAATTGTGTATGCTGTTTACCTAGACAGCTTATTTGGTGCCTGATACCTAAAAATTCTCTAAAAGCCTATTATGACTAAAAATGCTTCATGAGCTTATGATGCCCAAAACTGCTGCAGTGTCCTACAATGCCACAAAATGCTGCATGCATCCATGATGCCCAAAAATTATCCCTAGAAATATGCTGTATGCACCTATAATGCCCGAAATTGCTGCAACGGCCTATAATGCCTAAACAATTCTGCATGCGTCTTATGATGGCAAAAAAACATGGCATGTGCCTATGATGCCAAAAAAATGCTGCATGCATCCATGATGCCCAAAAATTATCCCTAGGAATAAGCCTAAAATATGCTGTATGCACCTAAAATGACCAAAAAATGCTGCAACGGCCTATGATGCCTAAACAATTCTGCATGCATCTTATGATGCCAAAAAAAAAGAAAGGAAAAAAAAAAATGTAGCATGTATCCATGACGCCCAAAAATGATCCCTAAACTGTGAAATATGTCTCAAATATGCTGTGCGCACATATGATGCCCACAGTAAGCTGCACAAGTAATGGCAAAAATGCTGCTGAAAGAAAAAGGCTGCACACATATATGATGCCCAAAAATGCTACAAGCACATATAATGTGCAAAAGTGACGCACAAGTCCATGATTCCCAAAAATGCTCAATGCACTATGAATGATGCATTCATGATGCCCAAATATGATCTATGAAATATTCCTAAAATATAATGTATGAACCTGTGATGCCCCAAAATCAACCCTAGAGCAAAGAAATATGCCTAAAATATACTGTACGCACATGATGCCCACAAAAAATGCTGCTCAACGAAAACGTCCAAAAATGCTGCAGGCACATATAACTGTCAAAAAATGCTACATGAGTCCATGGTGCCCAAAATACTATACAAACCCAGAAATGCTGCAGTCCCCTATGATGCCCAAAATAAGGCACTTTTGATGGCCAAAAATGCTGCCTAGGAAGGCATATTGAGACACAGCCATGTTGTCCCACTCATACATGCGTGGCGCAAACACGACACTGACTCGCATCTACGCATCCATGAACTTTTCTGGCACCGCGCTATCATAAACAAACCTTAACGCCACAGGCTTGTTGTGTCAACAGCACAGACTAATGCAACAGACCAAGTCGTCAGTAGGATATAAAACCACAAGCCAACTTGACACTCATTTGAATGTAAAACCAAATTAACAATTATGAGTTTATTATTATGTTACATTTTGTTTAATCTTACTTTAATAACATCAATATGAATGCACGATATAGCAATGCATGACTAAGATTAAACAACATAGCAATGCTTTTTTAAGTAAAAGTTGTAATGGCACATTATTGAAAAACATTTGTCCCTTTATAGCAAAGAAAAAGTGAATGCATCAGTATTAATGTGTTTTAGTATATGTGGATCAATTTATCAAGTGTTACTAACTGAAATATAAAATCTATATGTTGTATTCAGCGAAGCTTGGAGGAGCAATGCGCGCATTATGAATTGACATGATGAAATAGCAGATAGATAGATAACTATTTCAATACAGATACAATATTACTCACCCAAATATTGTGAGAGAAGTATCCGGTCTTTTATTTATCGCTCAAAGTGACTCGTACTCTCGCAGTTGGAGGAGTAAACTGTACTTCAACAGAGAAACGCCACCTATTTGTTTCTTCTCTGTGATGAGGAGGATGAATGGAGCGGTTTCGTTTCCCTTGCCAATACATTTGCATAAGGACCGCCTAATCCGTTCTCTGATTGGCCAATATCAGACATTAGAGCGACTGTCAGAAATTATTCGTTTTTAATTGGATGCTCTCAACTGTCAGTCAAACACAGCTCGTTGCAGCATCCCTTACGAACTAGCGCTTGTTGCACCTTCCTGCGGGCATCACTGCGTGCCAACAGAGGAAATGTGCATGTTTATCTTCACTCGAACAGGTACTTTAATCATTTGCATTCCAAGTGTACATGTGGAAGAATCTATCTATCTATCTATCTATCTATCTATCTATCTATCTATCTATCTATCTAATGTTGGTTCTATCTATCTATCTATCTATCTATCTATCTATCTATCTATCTATCTATCTATCTATCTATCTATCTATCTAATGTTGGTGACAAATTAAACCACATAAACATTTGATCAAGTTTGTGCTGGAGATGGAATGGAATCAATTTTAGGCTACAAATGGAGACTACTGTTACAATTGTTCTCAATTGCTTTGGCTTAATTTTGAAGCCATCTTAACATTTTCTAGATGTGCAATCACAATTCAACTGCATGTCTGCAAAATAGCCTATTGTAACTTGCCCAAACCTTTTTTAGATACAGATTTTAAAAGTAGGTGAAATTTTACTGGAAAAGTCAAGTAATACACAGAAAAAGACTTATGCACGTTTGTATGTTTACAGTCCATTTATTTTTGTAGCGATGTGTTAGATATGGAAAATAAACATTTGCATGTCCAAGTTATAAAGTCAACATTTGCCAATTTAGCAGACATCACAGACATTTCATGCCATATATTTACAGAATGTACATGTATGTCTGACTGATTTTGATAACTGAATGAATAATTTTGCATTTGATGGCTCACAAAGTTATGAAGAGTGACAAAACTTGTCAGTTTTGACCAAAAAGCCAGTTATAGTACAAAATTGTTGACAATTGCACTGACTCATTTGCATGTGCCAAAACACACGCATTAAAGGGGTCATAGGATGCCCATTTTCCACAAGTTGATATGATTCTTTAGGGTCTTAATGAAAAGTCTGTAACATAGTTTGGTTAAAATTTCTCTTGACCCCTTTAAGAAATTCAAATCTGGTGTGAACAAGAAACTAATTGTTTAGAGATCTGAATCTCAATTAAGAATTGAGCCAAAGCAATTGAGAAAAACTGTAATAGAATACCAGGTGACCTTATGTTGTTTTACATCCAATACCCAATGCTCAATTCTAATTACAATATTGACAACTCAACAATTGCTTGATTAGCAAATAGTTTTCTTCTGATACACAATATTCTATTGTTGTCCGCTTACTTCTTTTTAAATGGTCTCGTCCTGTCCTTCCTTTTCATCACTTTGCCTTTGGATCTCCTTGGCCATTTAGCATCATATCAGAAAGGGTGTAATTGTTTTCTGGACTCACCTTCACGCATATTCTGGGTCACTCTAAAAGAACATCAGCAGACATGTCATGCACGTCCCTCCTGGTGTCCTCCCACTCCAGACTCTCCTCCACAGATGAGGAAATATGGCGTCCAGCACTTTACTGGCAGGTGTCAGTATGAAATGACGTTCTGAGAGGAAAACAGCAGGTATCTGGTTTACAGTCTCTTGCAGTTTCCCGGAGATGGGCAGCATTTGGTTAACAGTTGGTTCTCACTGTGGGCTTCTGTCACAGTCAATTGAAAGTGCGTTGTTTTGCCCTGCCATCCACCCCGCTGCTGCACACATGCTATTCCAGAACTTGATCAGAATTAGGAGACCACATATGATACTGTGAACTCTTACTGTGATGTCCAGTCCTTCCTTTGTGGATTTTTCTTTGGTATGCTTAGAAGTGGATAGGACATTTTTGGGTATATTTTCACAGTAGATGAGAGTAACAAGGTTATATTCAGGGTTGAATTGCATGTAACGTGCCCTTTACAGATAATGTCACCTACCCTTGCAAAAAAAAAAAAAAGGAAAGTGTTCAAAGTGCACTTGTAGTGCACTTTAAATCTTAAAAGTATATTTAAAAACTGTACTTGAAGATAATATATGAATTAAAACACACTTAAGTACACTTTTAAAAAGTATGCTTTGTAATAATGTCAAATAAAAAGTACTATATTTTAAATCATCACATCATGCTTTAAAGTATACTTATTTTAATGTGTTGACTAACATGAAAAATTACATATAATGATGCATGAAAGTCTATCTTAAAGGGATAGTTCACGTAAAAATTAAGATTCTGTCATTAATTACTCACCCTCAGAAAGTTAGTAAGGGCATCGTTAAAATAGTCCATGTGACATCAACCTTAATTTTATGAAGATAATACTTTTTGTGCACAAAGAAAACAAAAATAAAGACTTTATTCAACAATTCTTCTTATGTGTCGTGGTACCGTCTGAACGCTTGTCGAATACTGACACGGAAGAGAAAAAATTGTTGAATAAAGTCATTTTTGGTAACATGGTAGCTGCGTTGCTGTCTATGGAGGGTCAGAAAGCTCTCGGATTTCATCAAAAATATTTTAATTTGTGTTCCAAAGATGAACAAAGGTCTTACGGGTTTGGAACAACATGAGGATGAGTAATTAATGACAGAATTTTCATTTTTGGGTGAACTATTCCTTTAAAAACACTCTTAAGTTTAAATAATGCCATTTTATATCAATATAAACTAAATTTTATATATTTTTTATAATAAATTAATATTTAATATATTTTTTATAATACATTTAATTGCAAATAACATATGTGTCTGAAAACATTACATTTAGTTTGCACTTGAGTGTATTATTTTAAAGGACATTATTTTCCGTAATAAGTATACTTTTTTTCCAAATGGGTAGGCCACACAGACCAGTGCAAATATCTATTTAAATATTGTTTTAGGCTAGTGTTGAAAGTAATGTAGACTAAACCATGCTAGCAGTAATTTGATGCCAGTTCCAGTTTGTAAGGTTCATATAATCCTTCAGTGATGGTAAACAGATTTGGCTTGCTGTTCAAGAGGGCTCGAGCTTGAGACTTGACTCGAGAACTAAAGTCCCGCCAAATTATTTAATAAATGAAATTAGTAATGAGCGGACAGAAATAAGGCATGAGATGAAATTGTGGAGGGATGCCAGAAGAACAGTCTTGGTATTGAGCATCTGTTTATATGCTCTTCCAACATTAACTTTAATATAATATACGTTTCTGGCAATAATGGCCAATAAATATAGATTTGAAATGTAAGTGTCACCATTGGGATACTCAAAATGCTCTTGAGGGTCTCAAACTTGACCGTTAGCCTCCATGGCCTGGTCAACGGCAAGCTCCATCCTTGCATCAAACAGATACAAAAGGTTCTTAAAACGTAGGTTTTTTTTGATTATTAAAATGTTCTTATTGCATGATGAAAAAAATGGTTCTTTTAAAACTACTTACTGAAAGGTGCTTTAGGGAACTGAAAATGGTTCTTCTATGGCATTGCTGCAAAGCCCTCTTTTTGGAAACCCTCTTATTGTAGTTCTGATGAGCCCATCCCAGTGTCCCAAGGTGCTGCTATTCATGGAAATGCTGTAGACATTGTAATATAAACAACTGATAATACATCATTCCCAAACCTATAGCACATTGTCACCTCAGCTTTGTTTTTACACGCACAGCCCCATTTAATCTTCATCCATTATTTGGCATGATGGAAAACAACAGTTTAACAGTTTAAACGACCTTTCCACTTGTCTCAAAGGGCGCCCTCCCCACCCCCTCTCCCTCCATTTCTCTGCCAACTGCCCACCATTGTAGGGAAAACAAATTAATTAGAGTCTGAAGAGCTGGAATCTTTGTAGCCAGCTAATCAACAGTGGTAATAATTAAGCAAAGAAGGGATGGCATGTGCATTTAGAGAGAGGTGACGTGGCTGGATCAATGGGAAAGGTATCATGGAGCTACAGAGCATCCAATCAGACTAGCGTGGCGCTATTGCAGAATTGCCTGACCTCAATTCCCCTTCCCCACACATCCTGACCTTTAAAGCAGACAGACGTTTTATTTCCTTTTTATATCAGAGGCCTTTTAATCAAATTAGGGCAAATGTCTGCCTCTGACCCTCTTTGCTGAGGTCATGATTTGCCATTTTGTTTATCCTGTGACATAAAGGTTAGCTCAGAAGATGAGTCTACATGATGATGGTTAAAGAGGCTCACGCTGGATCCTTTACTAAAAGCAGGAAAGAAATCGATCAAAATTCTTCTAGTTATAAACATATATGAAGTAGATTTTTACATTCTCTGAAGAATATGTGCGAATGTTAGCTTGATGTGCAAAACTTCTACGTAGTTGCTGTGCTGTTGTTTTAGGTGGTGTGATAATTTATTCCCTAGTTGGCTAAATTTCCTCCTTCCATGTAAGTCTATAGTATTTTTTCACCTGTTTTAATCACAGAATGTGTAGATGTTTAATCATTTGGGATAGAGTTTTGTTTCAAAGTATGAACAATAGTTATTAGGGATGCAATCTTTAATATATCAGTCATTAGCCAAATATTACAGATTTGTGTTTTAAATTAAATTTATCCATATGGACCCTTTTCATAGACTGTGATGACATTCATTCATTCATTCAAAAAATTATGTACATTTGTAACACTATACTTTGTGTTTTATTACCTTGGCCTTAAATTACACAAAACTAGTTAACGCTGCTAAGTGTTTCTAATTCAATGGCTGAGTGACGGAAAATTTGACATCTTTATTTTCACCAATGTATACAATATTTTTGAGCAACAGTATTTTTCCCCCCTCTTTTGGGAATTTATTGAAAAGCTGTTGTGGACCTTTCTTATGTTATTGGAGCGAAAGGGAACATAAAAATTGCATTTGTTGTAGTTTTCCGCCACTAGTTCACCAGTTTACCAAACTACATGACTTCCACTTCTGAGAACCTTGGAAACATAAAAATTTGCCCAATAATAGATATTTACCAATTTCTTCTATTTTTACATTTAGATTATATTTGCCACCATCTAATGATCATTGAAGGTTAATCTTTAAAAACATTTATAATATTAAATAATTTTAAAGAAATAAAAACTGGTAGAATTTATAGCAACTGATTTTATTTTTAGTGATTTTTTTTTCTTCATTTAATTTATTTAGGTAAAATAATAATTAGCCATAATATGAGAATAATTATCGGCTTATCGGTATCGTCCAGAATTTAAAAAAAAAGTGCATTCCTATACTAATAGTCCTGCTTAACTTTAGCAGTCACCACTGATTAGGATTAAAACGTTCATGTGTATAACTTTTTAAAAAGTAATGTTACACTACAGATTGAACTTCCTTTATAATCTATGCGCATAAGAAAATGAGATCCCTCAGGATAAATATATTTAGAAATAATACACTGGACAGAATCACCAAATATATTCCTGAGTTGTGGACCAGAACAGCACATCTCAAGTTTCATTTCCTGATGCTCTATGCAAACACATCCTTCTCGGCTCTGGCTAGAGAGATTTATGAAGTTCACTGTGTGAGGTGGACGGCTACAACCTGTAAGCTGTCTGTCTGATGATAATATGTTACCAGGGGCATATATGCCAAAACCCATGACCTGATTCACACTGACGAACAAGCTCTGAGAGTCCATGCTGACATTCAGGCTTAACACAGAGTTAACAAGTCTTTTAGTCATCTCAAGCATCTCTCAAGGTATCTAAGAAAAGACCTGACGTCTGAGTCACTAGGGTTAATGGCCTGAGGTCTTGCTGAGGCCCTTCCGTTGTTAACAAGAAAAATCTCAATGACTCACAAAGTATCAGTCTACTTCTGCCGACTGAGAACAACAGAGAAACCTGAGGTAAAAGGTCTGTAGTCCAAACAGTTTGCTCCTCTGTTAACATTTGCGTCAGTGTGATCCAAGGACACAAAGGCAGTTCTTCTGAGCTTGTCATGTAGACAGACAGTCTCCGGCAGTGACATTGATGTTTGATGTTTTGGTGGCCGTTGGCTCATCCGTTGCCTGTCCAGTGCACATCTGCCATCAGCAATATACACCCTGACACAAACCATATCGCAGATGTTTGACTCTGAAGAACAGCCTCTGAACACACACATCCATTAAGGCTGATTTTAGCTCATTCATATTACGTTTTGTTAGTCGGTCTGGATAAGAGCATCTGCTAAAAGCTTTAAATGTAAATGTTTACCAGTTTTACTAAACTGAGAGTTTATTTGTGAACAGAAATGTCAGTCAGACACTGTACATTTAATAATGTGGAATATCAAAAATATGGGAGATGTAGAAATACGTGAAAAGCAAATCAGCTAAAATTTAATATTTCATTATTATTCAAATGATCAGCTACTTTCTGTGTTTATTGTTTAGAGTTTAGGTGAGGTTAGGTTTTATTTATGCCATCAGTTCTATAAATAAGTGGTCTTGTGCTTTTAAAGGAAAAAACGAGTGAATTCTTCTCTGCTGGCTTGTAATAGAAATACAGTAATTAAATTAAATTAATAGTAATTTAAAATTAAAACGGAGTAACTGACATTTTAAACACATAGCAACACACAGTAACTGTGTTTTGTTCTTTAATGAATCAGTGTTTAAAATCAGTTGAGTGAATCATTCAGTGACTCACTTACAAATACTCTCATTTATTTCATATCTGGATTTATATGTGTTTTTCAATGGGTGAAATGAATGATCCAATAATTCTCTCATAAAGACCATCACTTGTCACCACCTAGTGGAGTGTTTAAAATACAGAAAAAGTACAAATCTAAATATATATATATATATATATATATATATATATATATCTTTATCACTAATGCACAGACTCACAGTCTGTATGGAACACACAAAAGCAGACAACTGTCACTCTTCATCTTAAAAAAAAAATTTTCTTACAAAATTCCAGTTTTAAAAAAACATTTAAAGTTCTTTTTGTGCATCAGTGAGTTGCACAAAAGTTAAAATGTATCAATCTAAAATATTGTAGTGTATATTATTATTATTATTATTATTATTAAAGTACTTTATAAACTGAACAGTTCAGCTTTGCTTCAGGTTTTGTGATTTAATTTAAACACACAGGCTGAGTTCAGCTGAATGATGGTACAGGAACCTGCTTTTTCATCTCACATCCTTGTCAGTCTTCCTTCCGCTTTACCTCGACCCCTCCTTTCCTCAGCACCTCTTCATACACCTGTCACACACATTCTGCCTCCCTGGATGCGGCAGCCCTGACCTAGTTTCTATAGCAACCGCACAGGTCCTCCAGGGCAAAGAAAAGGCCTGTGACAACCACCTTGCAGGTTCCTCCTCGTCTTTCATCTGCAGAGAGGCTGGTGAGAATAAAGAGGGAGGGATGGAAAGAGAGAAAGAACAAAACAAACAGAGACCAATCAATCTAAACGTCTACTTTTCCGTCCTTGATTTCCTCATATACATGTTACTATAAATAGCCTCTCGCTCTCTCATTCCCATCCCTCTCTCTTCTTTTCTCATGCCGGCTCTATTAAACATCTAATTTCTCTTGACCTCACATTCACTGCTACTAAAGTGGAATATTTCTTATTCCTGTTCTTTCTGTACAAAAACACTATGAAGCACTTTTAGAACCACTTACAACCTTAGATTACAAGAAGTAGCTTACAATGAATATGATTTAATAAAAAGTATGTGATCTTCTTAATTAAATGATCTGCATTTAAATGTTCTTATAAATTATAAATCATCAAGTATTGTAGTACACATACAGTATGTATATATACAGTCACGCTATGGTGATATAAACGCACGAAGAACATGACGATAAATGCAAATAGTCTTTTATAAATCCACACAAGGGTAAATCCAGGACGGACAGGCAGGAGCACACGTAGGGAAACATTCACAATCACATCAATACCGGAAGAGGGAAAACAGGAAAGACTACACTTTAAATACTGAGGCAAATGAAGATGAACACAAATGAAGAAGAACACACGCACACACATACACATATGTGTGTGTGTGTAAATACTTCTTATATATACATTTAAATATACACAGTACAGAACTTTTATTTTGGATGTGATTAATTGTGATTGATTTGACAGCATATATATAAAAAATATTAAAATGATTTTGTTACTGACATAAAGCTGAAATTAAATAAAATACAAATACTAATAGTAGATAAAAAAGCGTAAATCTAATTCAGTTGTCAACATTTCTAAATGTCCTTAAGTTTGATGCACTAAGAAAATAAAATAAATAGAAATAAAATAAATAAAACTGAAATAAAAATAAATTACACCTGAAAAAATAATAATAAAAACTCAAAAATGTATATCAAGTATTACCATCTTATACTACAATGGTATTTGCATCACATTTTTAAAAAGGTATTTTCAAAACTGTAAATTCAACAAAGATTATTAGAGACTTTTTAAAAGTCTCTCTACTTCAAAATTTCACATTTAACTCATTGTTTTATTGCTGACTCTATAATTTTTGTGAAATTTACTAGCCATTTCTCAGTGAAAATTGTTTCTAGATGATTTTGTGTGTGTGTGTGTGTGTGTTATACTTAAAAGAAGACCGCAGTATTACCTTAGTGCCCAAAAACATAGTATCATTATGGTGCCATATTCAAAACACAGTTACTTTCTTAGTGATAACAGAAGCAAAAATAAACTACATGAGGGGCTCTGACATCCCTCTAGAGGCGCCACAGGTGTTTTCCTTGCTGCTCCAATAACAGGTGGTGTGTGTTTCTGTATTTTTGTGCATGTATGTGGGTTTGCACACAGGCCAGCTGGCTCGGGCCAGGCCTGACCACAGGCTGACCGTCGGATGTGTGTCCATGTTGTGAGGAGGAAGGGAAGGTGCCTCAGATTAACACTTCAAAGGCACAAGAGCCCAGTGTGGAGATTAAAGCCCAGCATGTATCAAAGCCCCTCAGGTGGCCATAGTATCATTATGGTGCCATATTCAAAACACAGTTACTTTCTTAGTGATAACAGAAGCAAAAATAAACTACATGAGGGGCTCTGACATCCCTCTAGAGGCGCCACAGGTGTTTTCCTTGCTGCTCCAATAACAGGTGGTGTGTGTTTCTGTATTTTTGTGCATGTATGTGGGTTTGCACACAGGCCAGCTGGCTCGGGCCAGGCCTGACCACAGGCTGACCGTCGGATGTGTGTCCATGTTGTGAGGAGGAAGGGAAGGTGCCTCAGATTAACACTTCAAAGGCACAAGAGCCCAGTGTGGAGATTAAAGCCCAGCATGTATCAAAGCCCCTCAGGTGGCCAACAACACACAGGTGTCCCACACAACAGTGTTTGTGTGTGCGGGTGTCAGGGGTGCTATAAGGAGTACAGTATTGATGATAATGTGGACAAATGACTACGAAATGTAGGATTATGAAAAGAAATGATAAAAATGAGGACACTTATTTAGTCAGTGCTTGTGTTGCTGTTTTTGTTTGTTTTTATTAACCCCTGCATAGCCCTATTTCACACAAACATGTCTGGGTTGTATTACTCCAAAATCAAAGTAGCAACAACAACAGCAATAATAATAATAATAATAATAATAAATTACATTACATTTTACCCCAAAATCGACAAAATAAACCATAAGAAATTGTATTTTGCTTACCAATTTTAGGACTTATTTCAATTTGGAATATTTTTAGTACAGTTAACAACATTTTTTTTTGAGATTCCATTTGCCATTTTTAGATTCCATTTGCCATAATGTTTCTAGTGTTTTTATGTTCTTCTCATTGTAATGGTGTTTTTCTAAATTAGATTCTCATTTCTGTAATACAGTATTTTTACTGTTTTTTTCTTCCAGCAAATGTATTTACAACAGCATTAAAAAGTGCAGGGTCAGTAAGATTTTTTTTTCTTCAAGAAATGAATACTTTTAAAACAAGGATACAGTAAATTGATCAAAAGTTAGTGTAAACACTTTTACATTGTTACAAGGAATTAAGTTTAAAAATGTTCTTTTGAACTTTCTGTTTATTAAATTATAAAATGTTTGGTTTCTAAAATAAAATAAAATATTAGTAGCACAACTGTTGTTAACATTGATAATAGTAAGAAATATTTATTGAACACCAAATATACCAAATGTACACTAAATATTAGAATGATTTCTGAAGGATCATGTGACACTGAAGAATGGAGTAATGGCTGCTAAAAATTCAACTTTGCATCACAGGAATAAATTACATTTTAAAATATATACAAATAGAAAACAGTTATTTTATTAAATTGTAATCATATTTCACAATACTACTGTTTTTGTTGTATTTTTGGTCAAATAAATGCAGCCTTGGTGAGTAAAAGAGTCTTTTTTCAAAAACATTAAAAATCGCACTGTCCCCAAACTTTTGAACAGTATAATATGAAAGGTGCATATAATGAACATGAATTATTTCATAAAAAAAAAAAAAATCAAAGGTACTGTGTTTATGTATTCCATTCACAATCATACCTTGTTTCTTGCTGAGACAACAAAACACCTAACAATAATTTTTATTGTTGTGTATATATCTAGTGTAATACAGTATCTCCCTTGACTTTACTAACTTGTTTTTGAACAGACTTTAATCCACAGGGACCTACAGAAGTCTAATTACAGATGCCGAAGTTAAGTGCACTGCACTTGCCGATGTGAAGTGCATCTTACGTCGAGGGGAATATGTGGGATATGTGATGTGCCAAGTGGATGTCACAACGCATCCAGACGCACAAGCCTTCCTGAGGATGTGACTCAACCGTCGAACATCCATTAATTACCCAAGCATCATGCTCTCCTCTTTTAGAGGAATGTATGTTTGGAAACACACTCACCAGTGCTTCTGAAGTGAACAACACTCAATAATGCTCTTCAAATGTGTGTTTCTTTGTTTTCCGGAAACCACGTTCTGACGTTTTGTCTGCGGCTGAGCGACAGAGAGCATTGTGGGTCGAGTTGTCAGGGTTACGCTGTAGTTATGACCCCACTTCACAAAGCTGTGATGTGACCGGGACCATCCACATGAGAGAATTTTTATCCGATATCCGGATCAATAATACTCAGCTATTGATCGATAAACCACGGGGGTGGGAGTATAGAGGGATGAAGGGAAAGCGGTAAAAAATAGAAACAGACAGACATAGCCTAAAAAACAGGAGGGTGAGGAAGAAAAGAGAAAAATTGGGAAAAAGACAGAAGGCAAAAAGAGAAGACAGATGGGAGGAAGGAAGAGAAATGTCCTGTATTACTGATTCTCACTAGTTCTATTTATAGACTGAATGGTCAAGTGTGTGTGTGTGTGTGTGTGTGTGTGTGTGTGTGTGTGTGTGTGTGTTTTAGGGTGGTTGGAGTGATTGATGATGTGTAGAGGAGGAAAAGAGCCCAAATCAACCAGAATCACCAGTTACACTTGAGTGAACAATGCATGATTCTCAACAACACACACACACACACACACACACACACACACACTCTGCAGTCTATATCAGACAGACTGCATGCATCACACAAAGGCTGTCAAATAGACAAAAGACAAAAAAAACATGTACAGGGAAATTTTATTGAAGTCTCTTATTTTTAACAAACTGTAACTTTGGTGTGAGAAAATGTATAGGTAATTATGTTAATTGAATATTTCAGTGTCAATATTTGCTCTTCCGTGGTTTGCTTAGACTTCAGTGGTTTTAGCTGTTTGTCAATGTTTGTTTACTGTATTTCATTCTTCCACATTTACCTATATGTTTGTCCTTCTAAAAGGCTCTCTAACAAAAAAAGAATCAAAAAAATAATAATAATTAATGGATAAATTATTTTATTTTACAGAGTAAACTGGTAAAAACATACTGCAAAATCAAAATGCAAAAAATAAGAATAAAACATTGTGTGTGTGTATATAGGCCTATATATATATATATATATATATATATATATATATATGCAAAGAAACACACATATAGATAATATATATATATAGGCAAAGAAACACACATTTAGGTATTGTGGGATAAAGTGACAGCGAATAAAATTGTAACCACTGAAGTTTAAACAAATATTTACACTAAATTTAGAAGATCAATTATTTACACTCAATTATTCTACATTCAGTTTATACATATTAAGATACATAAAAAGGAATCTCTGTGTAATATATAACCTACCCAATTACTGTGTGTAACATCTGATTAAAGTTGCACCAGGATCAATTTAATAACCCAAGGAACAGGTTTGGGAACAGGATTTCTAAGATCGTATCTCTATTCTGATGAAAACAGGCACTGCAATGTACCAATGGCCTGAAATATTCCTGGGAAGTTGAAAGTCAGTTCTGCTTAAGGGCAAAAGCACCCTCGATGAAATCTAAATGTAAAAAATAAATGTGTGGGGATATAAATAAAAAGGTCACTGTAATTGTAAACATACTGAGGCACAGTTGCGTGTGTCCTCCAAACCGTCTTCTGTCCCACGACTGGCATCAAAAGTGGGTGTAACACAAACGTGAGAAGGTGTTGAAGCATACAGTCACACCTGTGTGTTTCTGCTCCACTGATTCCACTTTTACTGTGTTTTCATGCGTGTGCTCGTGTGTCAGATCAGCTCTGCATGAGCACTGTAGGACAGCGATATTCTGCCCATGGTTATTACATCATCATCATCATCATGCTTGAAGATGATAGACTACACTGTGTCTGTCTTCTGAGTGATGGAGCCTCAGTCTCGCGAAACACTTTGGCCCATAGACTGTGCTTTGGCCTCAGTGACCTGAAGGTTGCCATGGCAACAGAATACTCGCTATGTGGCTTCATTAAGCATGACACAGAAGCCTGCGGGCAAACACGCATCACACACACAAACAAACAGACCAATCTGTAAACACTCGCTTTATACTCAGGAACTAAAGTTTTATCCTTCATTTTTGAGTTTTACACGCTTGAAGCGTTTTAGTTACTCGAGTTCGAAATGTGTTGGCAAATGAGATGATTTGAATAGACTGCCATCCTGTGGCACGGGCCTGTATAAGTCACACTTAGTAACTCTTCTGACTAAAATATCTCAGCAATACAGACGCTATAAAGAGCATATATAAAACGACTTAACATATGAATATTTGTCTGTGTTTGGTTCACCCATATGCTGGCACATGTATTTTTTGGCTCTTGATCAAAAACGGGAGCAGAGAAAGATGATATATCTGAGACTGAACACTAGAGAGAGCTAAAGATCCGTTTATACATGTTAGTTTTTAGCCGGTTATTGGGTTCATTAGAATGAAATCAAGCATGGCATTTCTTGATCACATAAACATGATGAGCAAACGAGCAAGTAAATAGTACTAATAAATAAGGTGAACAAGTAAACTGAGTAAATACATGGAGAGATTATAAGAAACACATTAAAACTGAAAGTGCCTTTTGTAGCGTAATTGTGAAATATTAGTCCTGGGACATAGAATTACTATACATATTAAATTCAAAATTGGTACAATGTGCTATTTGATAAAATCGCTGTCACTGACAACAAACCTGAAAAGGTACATCATCATGCGGCAAGATTATGTACAAACACAAATTAGATTTGAGAGTGCAGTGGAGGGCAAAATTTGTAGTAAATAATGCCTAAATTTAAATCACACAATGCTATTATATGACTTTCTTATGCGCTACATTTATTTGATTAAAAAAGTGAAATATTATTATAATTTTTAATAACTTTTTTCTATCGAAATATTTTAAAATGTAATTTATTCCTGTGTCACGTGATCCTTCAGAAATCATTCTTATAGGATGATTTACTGCTCAAGGAACATTTCATACACACACACACACACACACACACACACACACATATATAT